>NC_040037.1:23425086-23495515 GCF_003713205.1 Coffea eugenioides
CTTTATGATGAAGTGAAATTTCAATTGGTTTACTCAAAGCTCGCTAAACTATGACCAATTATACCTTTCTTGCATCTTTGGTCTTTATGAGAGGTGTCAAAATGAGTGACTTAGACGGGTTTGTATTTGTTAAAATGGATAATGGGTATAAGTAAGTCAACCTATTTATGTCCATTTAATTAGATGATATAAATGGTAAGTCAAAAATTGAATTGGATAACCCAATTACCTATTTATAACCTATTTATTTTAATTTTTTGTAAACTCATTTAAATTCAATTTTGCAAACTAAATTATCAATTTACACCACATTTGCACCCATCATTAGTTTTAAATATTTACTTATAATACTCAATAAGCCTAATTGCCAATTTTTTTCCATTCGTATTCTATGTCGTAAAATTACATACTATTTAATAATTGAACAATAAGAATATAAAAATTGAACTAAGTACTATAAAAGTTAACATAAAAACTTCATTCAAAAATCTTGAAACCCTAGCATTTTTTTTGCGTGTAAATTTAAAATTTTATTTTGGAAAGGTGAAAAAAGAGGCTAAAACTTGTCATAAATTAGTAATGTTGAAAAGCGAGTAAGTTAACAAACTAAGATAAAATAAAATGATAAGATAAAATCAGCAAATAATAATAATAATAACGAAATAAAAGTAGTTAGCATCATAACAAAATGAAAAATCTAAAAAAAAAGGGTGGGAGAAGAGAGGAAATTTGATGGGTTACAATTCTAAATGGATTAATTGGATTTGGTAGGTTACCCAATAATACCCATTTATTAAATGGGTATTATTGGGTAATCCATTTATACCCATATGTAAAAATTTAAGATACCCATACCCATCTATTTATCGACGGGTATGGATAAATTTAACTAAATGAATTTATTTGCCACCTATAGTCTTTATCAATTTGTAGTCTAGAAGGGCCTTTCTCCATCCATACAGAAAGTTGCAATCAAGGTCCATAATCAGCAAACGTTTTATGAATTAAATTAAAATATTTCCTACATGACCAATTAAGGCAAAATTGCTTTCTTATTGATAGAATCCATGGAAAAGGCAATTGACTTGAAAAAAAAGAAAGAGATATAAGAAAAAGCGGAAAAAAAATGGTTATGCTGGAGAAGATCACATGCTTGTGTCGAATTCAGAGAAGGCCTTAGTAAAATACATCTTTTAATTGTTTAGTTTTCAATTCCCCATTGCATTTAAAGTAATGTAGTATGATGGGGTTATTATCACACCAAAATCATTACAATTTGAAGGTTTGTAATGTCTATTTTTTTATTCAATGATTTTATTTAGAATCTTAACTATTTCAGAACCAATCAAAACAACATAACAGGGGAATTGAGCATTACTCAAAAATGTTGTTGAATTGCTTATGAAAAATACCTTCCTTTCCAACTTAACAAGTCAAACATTGTCTTTGTCCTTCTTGGCAAAAGGGAGTATGTAGTCTTATATTCTTGGCCCATTTCTTGGGTCATGCTCAATATGCTTTTCTTTCCCCGTAGACTAACTTTTCACTTGTTTACTATGATAAATTTATATTACTTTGTTCATACTGCCAAAGTGTGAATTTCAAAAACAATCTCTTTTGAAATTCATATTATTTTTGAATTGGTTAAATCATATAAAATGCATATTCTATAGCATCCAAAAAAAACATAAATGGGAAATTGAAAATTCTCAAGAATATTCTTATATTGTATATGACAAGTACCTTCCTTCCTAACTCAACAAATAAAACTTTTATTGTTGCTTAGCATGAGAGAATATGTATTCTTATATTCTTGGCCCATTTTTTAGGTTATTCTCACTATGCTGTTTCTTCCAAGTAGAATAACCTTTCTTTACTTTGCAAGTATTAGCAAAGTACCAATTTTCTTTAAAATTGCTATCCTTCTCGAATTAGCTAGATCATGAAAAATGCATCATCTATATCATTAAAACAATATTCTTTTTTCTTTCTTCAAATCTTACAAAAAGAAAGAAGAAAACAAGAAGGTATGAGAGTCGAACAAGGTGACAGTGGAGAAGGCATGATAGTCAAATTAGAGACCTCACAGTCACTTGATTAATATCCTTATGTTACGAATATGATCTTTTTCTGTCTAGTGATTTTACTTGTAATCATAGCTAGCTACTTCATTTTTAGAGAAAATTAAGAAAAGATTAGAATGGAATTGAATATCATCTCAAGAACAATTCCATAAGGCTGATACCTTCCTTTCCAACTTAAAAAAAGCTAAATTTTAAAAAAGAAATACTAAATTTTCTCTATGCCTCTCTTATCTCAAGAGAATAGTTATTCTTTGCCCGTATCTTAAGTTATGCTTTTCCTTTCAGCTAGACTACTAATCTTTCACTTTTTCATTTAATAAATTTCGGTCATTTTGGGCATACTACCAAAGCAAAGTGCCAAATAAAACTCACCCTGTATACCAGAAAAGAAACAAACATTCATATCATTCTTGAATAGCTATTCGTTTGAATTCATATCACTCTAGAATTCACTATATCGTACAAAACCAACCGGTGTGAAAAGAGAAAAACAACGCTCCCATCCAACCATATTTTCCAAAATTTGCAATAGTTCTCAAAATTTTCTTGATAAGAAAACCAACTCTTGAGTAATTCTTGAGCAATATGGCAGAAAGTGTTGTGGGCTTTCTGATTAACCAGCTCACAACCTTACTTTCCCAAGAGGCAACACTTTTGGGGGAGCTTCAACCAGATGTTCTGTTCATCAAAGACGAATTGGGGAGCATGAAGGCTTTCCTCAGGAAAGCTGAAGCAAAGGAAGACAATGATTCTCAACTCCAAGAATGGGTAAAGCAGGTTCGAGAAGTTGCTTATGATACAGAGGATGTTCTCGATGATTTTGCCTTTCGATTTGCTCGTGGTCAAACAGATGGATTCTGTGGCTATGTAGGAAAGATCTATAGCTCCATAAAGAATCTGAAAGTCCGCCATCATATTTCTTTGCAAATAAAAGATATCAAGGCCAGAGTTGAACAGATTTCTGCAAGGCATCAAAGGTACCAGTCCCTCAATGGTACTCAAGAAAGAGGCTCCAGCTCTTCCCACATGGCAAATGCAGATTTTCATATTCGTGATCAAGCACTCCTAATTGAAGAAGCTCAACTTGTTGGCATAAACAAGCCAAAAGAGGAGCTTACTGCCAAAATCCTTGATGACCATTCCCACTTGAAAATAGTTTCAGTGGTGGGAATGGGGGGACTCGGCAAGACCACTCTAGTGAAAAAAGTCTATGATGATTCTGCGGTGAAGAAACAATTTCAGAGCCATGCTTGGATAACTGTTTCTCAGAAATTTCAATTCAATGTCATCATCAAGAACCTAATTCAACAACTATATGATGAAATCCGACAGCCAGTCCCTTCTCAAGTGGAATCCATGGATGGTATTAGACTGAGTGAATTTGTCAAAGACTTCCTCAAAGAAAGAAGGTACATCCTTGTCCTTGATGATGTGTGGAGTCTAGATGCTTGGGAAACTATCAAATACATATTGCCTGACTACCATGTCGCTAGTCGTGTTGTATTAACAACACGAATAGCCGACGTAGCTTCTGGGTCTTGTTTAGCATCCCATGACTTTGTCCATAAGATGAAGCCTCTTTCTGATGAAGAGTCTTGGACTCTTTTTTGCAATAGAACATTTCAGAGTAATGGTTGTCCTCCAAGTCTAGAAGAAGTTTCTAGAAATATATTAAAAAAGTGTGAGGGCCTACCACTTGCTATTGTGGCAATAGGTGGTGTTTTGGCTTTGAAAGACAAGGAGAGGATGGATGAATGGGAGATGATTCTTCATGGCTTTGGTAGCGAGGTAGATGGTAGCGGTAAGCTTGATAGAATTAAAAGGATACTCTTACTTAGCTACAATGATTTGCCTCACCATCTTAAAGGCTGCTTGTTATATCTAAGCATCTATCCTGAAGATTCCCAAATTCAGGTCAATAATATACTTGAAAAATGGATAGCTCTAGGATTTGTAGAAGAGAAAGAAGGAATGGCAACCACTGACATTGCTATGAGATATCTAAAAGAACTCATCAACAGAAGCTTAATCCAAATTAAAGACACATGGGATGATGGCCAATTGAAGGCATGTGGCCTTCATGATTTCCTGCATGAAATCATTATTTCAAAATCTAAAGAGCAGAGCTTCACAACCACAGCCACTGGATATTACACAAGTTGGCCCGTCAAAGTTCGACACCTAGCAATCCATAACTTCACTAATAAGCCACAAGATTTTAGCAGTTTAAAGTGTCTTCGGTCTGTGGAAATATTCAGGTATGAAGATCCTCTCACAACTTCATTTTTATCCAAGTTTTTATGTGGCGGTCCCAAGTTCCTAAAGGTGTTAGGTTTAGAGGGAGCTGAATTGGACAACATCCCAAAGGAAGTTTTCAAACTATTTCACCTCAAGAATCTAAATCTCAGCTGCACCAAAGTAAAAATCATCCCAAAATCTATTGGGCAGCTTCAAAACCTGCAAGTTTTACTTCTGGGTGATACCAATATAATAGAGCTACCTGTGGAAATTCTAAAGCTAAGAAAACTCCGTGTCCTTATAGTAAGCAGAGCAGGTGATTATTCAAATAACTTTACAATCTGGGGCTTTAAATCTCCAAATAGAATTGGAAAGCTTATTTCCTTGGAGAATCTTGGAAGTATTGAAGCAGACAGTGATGAAATAGTAAGGGAGATTGGGAAGCTCATTCGATTGCAGAAATTAACCATCACAAAGCTAAGAAGAGAAGATGGAAAGGAGTTGCTCTCCTCCCTCTTAAGGCTGACCAACCTTCAAGAGCTGTACATCCAGTCTATTAAAGAAGAGGAGACCCTTGATCTCCAACATTCCGTCGCTCCAAGATTTGGATTCCTTACAGTTTTGCATTTGAGAGGCCATTTAGAGAGAGTACCAGAATGGGTAATATCACTTCAATCCTTGAGAGAGTTACGTTTGCATAATAGTGGGTTGAGAGAAGATGAAAATATAATAGGCTCTCTTGGACATTTGCTCAATCTGGTGTGTCTTGTGCTCCATCGTGCTTACGAAGGGGAGACATTGTGCTTCGAGATTGGAGGATTTCAAAAACTCCGGAGATTAGAGCTTCGGCAATTAAGAAGACTGAAATGGGTGAGGGTGGAAGAGGGATCAATGCCTAGTCTACAAGTGTTTACTTTTGCCGGTTGCAAACTCATGGAGGGACTGCCTTTGGGCCTCCAAAACTTGACAGGGCTTGAAGGTCTTGGGTTGTATGATATGTCTAATGAACTAATCCACAAAATACAGAATTTGGATAAACAAAGTGAAGATTATCAGACAATTTCTCATATCCCTGAAGTTTGTATTGGGCACTGGATTGATGGTCGATGGGAAAGAGAATTCCTCTAAGAGGAGTATGTGAGGGACTAGCTCTTGCTTTTATCAACATTTGACTCATAGTCCTTTGTTGTTGATTAGATTTGCAAAAAATGTAGTTGTGACCATTTTACTTTTTCCTACTTCTTTTCTTTTCTTTGTAATAAAATCATGACTCTGGATTGTTATTCGACAAAAATTAGTTCTATATATATATATGTTTCTATGTGCATGAAGATTTGATTTTTATAGTTATCTTGATTCTTGGTTCATAATGCTTTGGTTCAGCAAAAAGATATAGAGACGAGTAGCATCTAAATATTATCTATTACAACAATTATAAGTTCAATTTTCCCTCTTCTGTCGTTGAAAATGGAGGATAAATTAGCAACGACAATTTCATTAGGACTAGGGAACCTTATGCATTATTTCCTGGACTTCTACATAAGTTGGGGTGAATGTAAAATTTTTTAAAAATATTCCATGTAAAAGGTTTTCCTTTTTGATTTATTACTAAATGCTATTCTTTTTTTTTTTCCTTTTCTCGTGGCTTTTGTTCTTTTGTTTCAAAACTAGTTTGTTTCCCGTGATAATGCACGGATCATTTTGTATTGAACAATACCATTTGATATTACAACATAAATCTCAGGTGTTTAATTAAGTGAACAAAAGTATAATAACAATTTATCATTCAATATAAGAGACATCTGAATACCAATTTATCTAAAATCTTATTCAGACCCAAATCAAAATGCGAAAGTAATATTCAGACCAGAAGATGTGCTAGTCATAGATAATAATTAGAAATAAGAAATTTTTTAAAAAAAAAATTAAGTCCAAGTATAAAGAAAAAGTGTAAAATTTAGACTCTATATTGTTCTATTTACTGTCAATGCGAGGCGTTCAAAACTGTGACTGAAACTTCTTTCAATTGTATGATAATTAATTTTTTTTCTCTGTCCTTGATTTCCAATGTACATGTACAACACCGGGACAAAGGCAGGAAATCTACAACCCTTTCGTACTTAGCACTGGTTCGCTTTCTTCCAAACGATCACACATGAAAATCCACATTCCTCTCTTATTAATATTTACGCTCTAGGAATCGCTGGATGGTTTGGTTTTCTTTCAGCGATCACCACTTAAGTTTTGTAGCCACTGACATGACAGTACCAATGGAACGGAGATGATGGCGCCCAAAACGAACAGGTTTGGTGGGTATTTGAATTGAATTTTATATCCCGAAGGGCAGCGACTTAATTTCAACCTCCGAAGTTAATTAACCCTTGGTTTTTTTTTTTATATAGTGAAGGAACATTTTATACCGTGAGTGAAGGAACATTTTACCTTCAAGCCTTTCACCAAAACCAACATAAGCTTGTCTTGCATGGTCTCTTGACAAATCACATCAAATCCCATATGCCTCCAAATCCGGACTGTATTAATTTGCTGAGGCCGTTGCCACACATCCCACCAGCTCCACTCGCTTAATTTCTTTAATTCTCCAAATAAATTAATTCCAAAAGGCTACACTTGCAAAGGATCCTTAGCTTGACCATCATGATCGAAGCACCGCACTCCTAATTAATGGATTTGATTTTGTCTGAAATTATTAAGTACATTAGATGCAATTAAAAATATAGCAATAGGAAAAATAACCTAGGTTAATAAAATTTAACGTGCATGGAACTCGTCTAAAAAGGAGGATTTAAGAATTAATGTTTACAATAATGGATTAAAATCTATCCAAAACTAATAGGTAGGGCTCACCCTTGTAGCGACACAATAACAAACACAAGTAATTTTCTATTATATTGCACACTGGCTAATATTTACAGCCTTAAAACACAGTGCAAATCTTAAAGAAGTTAATTAAAATTATTAATTCTTATAATATTAAGTTGCTGATTTAAAAAATTTTAAAATACCTCAAAAAATTTTTAAATCTTAAAAATAATCCATATAATAATGGTTTTTTTTTTCTAATTTACTTGTTCCTATTAAGATTTATACCTAAGAGACATAGAAACTTGAACACCCAACCTATAACTCAAGGGGATTATAAATCCTTTCTTAGTGGCCAACTTACAAAGCTGGTTCGAAACCATTTATAGCAAATACAAGTTAGTTCAAAACCATTTGAAGCAAATATGCACAATTTGGAAGGCAAAAATTCAAGTCCAGGTTCCTACTAGTATTCATTATCATTTATGTTTTGCAAAATATTTCTCCTGGATTGTCGTTTATGTTTCTCTGATATGCACGAGAATCATGACAAAATTAGTCGCGCATGACTTTGAGCCCAAAAGAAAAAGAAAATTTAATAGAGCAAAGTCTTGACAAATTATTTTAATGATTGCCTTCACAGCCCGGAGTCTAGCAGAGAAAATTTTCAGGGTCTATTAAAACCAACGACAAGCATGCAACGGAGTCTCCAGTAAATTTCTCAAGTGACAAAAGCACTTGCCAAAACCAAATGGGTGATAATTAAGGTTCTAGCCAAGAAATAACTTCAGCAATGGTGCACCTAATTGATCATTGAAGCAAAGGCAATTCCAATTATTTATCAATAAATAGGTTATAACTACCAAACAAGCGATGGCAGTCAACTCCTCCTTACTGTGTCGGTGATCAAGGTACGCCCGTTAATCAGTGCTCTAATTGAGAAATAATCCTAGGTACGCCCGTAGAATTTAATTCCCCAATTGCCTTACGTATTAGAGGAGCCCTATTCTAACCAAATAACGCACTACCAGGGTTATTTTAGATTAGCCCGCGTATTCCCCTGACACAAATCTAATCATGCCAGTTGTCACTATTTTAGAGCAATTAAACAATTACGGATTTAAATGCCCTAATTGACAATAGATTACCAAATTAACTAATTATCCGGATCCAAGACAATTAATTAATTAATTAACCATAAGCATAGCAATCAAGGAATATGCGAATATCAATAAATAAAAGAAAAGATAAAATTAAATCGATCTCACAATTTTTAGGCGACCCAAAGCATCCGTTGTCCCTTGACTAGAGTGAGGAAATTAGTTCATAATTGATGAACAAAATCCACACAAAATTAAAGAAATAACTGCAGCCATTGTACTTCAAAACTAGGAAAAACTCAATTCGTTTAATTGGTGGAAAGCTCCTGCCTGCGCAGGGGGCAACCACAAGAGACGAAGGGAGAAAGTCAAAGAAAGCTAAAGGAACTCCATTGTTTTTCCTTGTCATCACCCACGAGAGAACTGCTACTCAAAACTCAAAAGCTAAGAAAGGAAAAGTCAAAGCTACTCTAACTAAACTAGAAAATGGAAAAACTCAAAGAAAAGCCAGCTCCTAATGCCTATTCCTATCTAAAATTGCCATCCTCTGGCGGCGGCTCCCACCCGAGAGGAAGAAGCCTCTCCTGTGCGGCGCTCCAGCTTTTTCACGAAAACCTGCACCGTCCTTCTTTTTGTAGCAATTACCCAAAATGAGAATAAGTTTTCCTGTTCCAAAAATGTCCCTGGGTTAAGCTCTATTAAGTTTCATCAGAAGGTTTATTCAAGCTAAAGCGGGCGGAACAACCATAAACGGAAACTTTTTTTGTGGACTCTTTTTTTATCAAATTGGCACATGTTATCATATTTTCGTTCTACTCCCTGAAATAAATGTGAAATATAAAAAATGAGTAGAATCTAGCAACTAATCCACGTCAGGTCAGATAATAGGGGAAATTAATAATAAAATAAATGGTAAAATTACAACCTATCACCCATCATGGCAAAAAGAAATCTTAGGCATGAAAGTGATAACAAGCCTTTACTATGGAGAAAATTCCACGTCTTAAGAGTCAAAACAGATTATGAACTGTGATGTTCTTCCCTTGACTGAAGTACACGTGAGACTCTAAATTAACTCCAAATAATATGTCTAAATAGGGTGAAAAATCACTGGAATGTAGAACGCCCATTACTTTCTTCAAGTCTAACAACAATTAGACTTTCGACTATTGATTCCTTTCTGCAATCCAGCATCTCCACATACAGATATATTCTTCTCCCTTTAGATGTACATCTGAAAACTAGGCTCAGCTAGAAGAATAAAAAATAAAGTTCTTAACAAACGTACACAAGTCTAGCAAAGTAAGGATGCTGTATACTGTTATACTGCATGTGAAGGAAACTACGCAAGCTGCTGAATCATGATATGAGATTACAGGCCATTTTAGCCCTCAACTTTTGGTCGCCAATCCTCAATAACGTCCAATGGTTGAGCCCGTGTTTTGATGGAGGACTCCAAAGTAAATATAGCCTGTGCCGTATTTTCAAATAGTTATAAGGAACAAAGTGGCGTGCATGCACATATTACGAACTGCACATGAATTCCACTCTGCACACATTACTCTATGCCGGAGAACACCAGGACAAGGGCAGGAAGTCTACATCCCTCTCCTAGTCGTCAGCAATCAAGCGGATGAAAATCCACTTTCTTACTTACTCTCCACCAATTAGTACTGGTTCGCTTTCTTTCAATCGATCACACACGAAGATCCACTTTCCTATATTATTTACTCTCTAGGAATCGCTGGTTGGTTTGGTTTTCTTTCAGTGATCACCACTTTAGTTTTGTAGCCATGGATGACTTGAGAAGAGCACCCGCTGACAACATCAATGGAACAGATGATGATGGGCGGCCAAAACGAACAGGTTTGGTGGATATTTGAATTGAATTTTATATCCCGAAGGATAGCAACTTAATTTCACCTCCGAAGTTAATTAACCCTTGTTTTTTTATGCTGAAGGAACATTTTATACCGCGAGTGCTCATATTATCACTACCGTAGTTGGTTCAGGGGTGTTGTCATTGCCGTGGGCGATCTCTCAATTAGGTTGGATTGCAGGACCTATGGCTCTGATTAGCTTTTCTCTAATCACATTGTTTGCATCAACTATTCTGGCAGATTTTTATCGATTCCCAGATCCAGTATCGGGCAGAAGAAACTATACTTACATGGATGTTGTCAAAGTAAATCTTGGTAGGTTCTTCTCATATAACCTTTCTAGTAACTAACTGGTCTTTATGAAAAAAAAAAAACCTCATATAGCCTCTTGTCATTAGGGAAAAATAATTTTCAAGTTATGATATGTTATGACACTTGACAAACATCATGAATGGTTGAAAGAATTATTAGGTAGTGTTTGGTACACACCATGGAATCGGATTCGGATTTTGAACCATTCATCCTAGGTTTAGAATGGAGTCAGTCATTCCAATACATCTGTTTGATTTAGTACTAGGAATATATATCATTACTATAGTTGATGTTTGGTTCGTTGACTCTTTCGAAATGGGATATAAGAAATTTTCACTAATTAAATGTATTAGTAAATTTAGTATAACTAATTAATAAGTTCTACTAGTAAACATGTATAATTATTAGTATAATTGATAATATCAATTATATTACATACACTAATATACACTATATAATACATATAACTAATAATATCATTATTATAAGTTTGTAACTAGTTAAATTAAATATTAATTATATAATTAAATATAATTATACAAATATTATATTATAAATATATAATTATGATTATATGATATACAAATATTAATTATACTAATATTATAATAAAATATAGAATTATAATAAAATATTATAATTATAATATATATTATATATATGTATATAATTATATATTAATTTTTTTAACGGGTGGAGGGACAAACCTCGTTTCTAAATGGGAATCAGACTTAGATTTTGTTCAAAACCTTCCAGATTACTAGGGAATTGGGGAATTCCAAATTTTTAGGTATGATTCCAAAGTCTCAATTCCATTAATAGTAATCCAAACAATAATTATAGACTTTATTCCAATTCTTCATTCTGAAACCCTTTTACCAAATGCCATCTTAGCTCCATCCTTACTGCACGATAGGAATGTTATGTGATAGGTGTCGAGACTGTACAATAATAAAACTTACTCAACAAAAATATTTGCTTATAGCAGTGAGTAAGGTCTTCTTCTCAAGGATTAGGAGAAATTTGTTTCTTTTCAAATGAAAATTAATTGGGGGGTTTGGAAAATTGAAACTGAAAATAAATAATTATCGTAAATAAAAATAATTAAACTGAAATAAATTAAATTTAAATCAATAGTAAACAAGTTCTAGCCAAGGATATAACTTCAGATGTGGTTTATACAATTGCTCATCGATCCAATAATTATTTCATTTATTCGCTAATAAATAAGTTATAGTTGCCAAACATGCGATGACAACCAATTTTTCCTTAACGTCTCGATAGTTAAGGTACGCCCATTAACTACTCCCCTAACCAAGAAACAACCCTAGGGGTGTTCGTAGAATTTAATTTCTTGATTATATTAAAAACTAAAAAGCCTTGTTCTAATCAATAAACACACTACCAGAGTTTATTTAAATTAGATTATATGTTTCTCCAATATGAACCCAATCACGTTAGGTACCACTAATTTAAGATAAATTAAATAATTACAAATTTAACTATCCTAATTGGCATTAGATTGTTAAGTTGAATTAAATATCAGGGCCACTTGATATTCAAACAACAAAACAATCATGAGAAATGAAATTAGAGAATATACGAATACTAGTAAATAAAAGAAATAAATATAACTAATTTAATCTCACAATTTTAGATGAACTAAATCCTCCGTTACTTCTTGACTAAAATGAGAAAATTAGTTTATCTCCACGCAAAATAGTTGAACTAATTGTCGAGACCATTCTCCAAAGAATATGAGATAAAGTGTTGAAGGAAAAGAAAAGAAAGACGTTCCTTTTGTTTCTTTGGGGAAAGGAAAAATAATAATCATGCTAATGTTCCTTTTTATCTAATTATTGTATTCTAGATCTTCTAGTTTAGTTATATTCTTATAAAAAGCTGGGAAAGCTTGGACACTAATCAAACGGGATGAGTTTGAATAGAATAGGATCATGTGGAATTGGAGTAGGATAGAAAATTGGCCTTGCGGACTTGCGGTTAAAATAAAGCATAAAGCCGTGGAGACTGGGGAATGGTCTTTCTTCGCATGCATGTGTTGACGGCATTGGTCGAGACTTTCTGTTACGCGGTGTATAGTTTTCAACTTGTCAAAAGATGACTGGACCAGCGCATTCAACCAACTTAACCGGACCAGCATTTTCAACTAGTATTTTAGTATTAGTAAAATGTGTGTGCATTTTCTAGTCTTGGAAACCCTCGATGAACGACTTTTCCTATCGCCTTCAAAATTTTATCCTAATATCACCTAACACTCCTAAAATTTTAGAAATCTCACATAGCTCCCCTCAAATAATAATTTGTATAACATTGCTACCTTTTATGTGTAAAAGCAATATTAAAAAGGGTTAATTACAGTTTGCCTCCCTGAAGTTGAACCATTATAACACTTTACCCACCTTAACTTTAAATATATGCACTTTGCCCCCTTCATTGATTAGTCAAATGTTAATGATGAATTCTCCATCCAAAATTTTAACAAAATGATATTAATGCCCTTACACAATAGTTTTAGAATAATACTATGCTTTTAATTGGAATATGAAACATCTTATTAGAAAAAAACACAAAGTCACATGATTTTGAAAAATTTTAAAAATAAAAGATGGTATAATACCAAAAAATTGAAAAATTGTATTACGGAGAAAAAAGAATTTAAAAATTCTTAAAACATCTGCACAAGTTTTCCATCGCTTATCTTTTTTTCTTTTATATTGTAAACGGATTGATTTTAATAATTTTCATTTAGCTTGCAACTTTTACAAGATTTTCACGAGTCAATAAAGTACTATTCATTAGTTTTATGCCACATTCATCATTGCTTTGTATTTTGTTTGAGTTCTACATTTAAAAAAAAAACTAAAAAAATCTCTAAATATGTTTTTCAATACATTTTTACTTTTTAATCACGTTTGAGTGCTATTAAGCTACTCTTACTAGACGAAATCAAATTCCCAACAAGTCAATATCTCTTATCCAAAAGAAAAAAATCCTAATAGATAAATAAACTAATATCCTGGTAGGAATAGAAAACTCTCCATCCAATGGAACATCTATTCTATCAGACATGCATGGTTTAGACTTTGACGCGCTCACGCTGAATAGTATAAAAGTTCAGCGAGAATTACATCTTTAATCCCCTTTTTGCTCCAAATTCTTATAATCAACACTAATTATAAAAGATGAGTAGAATCTATCAATTAACGCAATATTTGGTAAAATAAAAGAGAAAACAATCATAAAATTACTAACAAAAATGTAACCTATCAATCCCCACCTCCAAAATTATACTTGTCCTCAAGCATATCCAAACTCAGAAATACAATCAAGATAGCAAGAATTTTGTGGCAAAAAGCATCCAATCCTCCTCACAATTTCAGTAAAATCTGAACGCACCAAATCCAACCATTCTCACAAGGAGGTTTAACATGTGCACTCATCTCTCTAAACTATATAGGGCAAAGTACAACTCTCAAATCGACACCATGGAGTGACATTACTATGAGCTTGCTTATATATCATATCTCCACCACCAATAGTAAATTTAATACAAGAATCCAAGAAGCTTTTATAAGGTTGTAATGGGGTTAAGCTAAAGGCAGTATATAAAGGTAAATTGAGGCGTCAATATGTCAAGGGAATGCCAAGAATTCATCATATGAAAATTCCCTCAAACTCAATCTTCCAAGGCTTAGTATCCACGTTCATCAACTCGACAAGTGTAAATATTTCTCAGCAATTTGCTGCTACTACTTCATAATCACTTATGCACAAAATCACTTCTGGGGATGCGTGTCTTTTTTTTGCCAAAATCTTTCTTATTTTTTTTCATTTTTTGTTATGAAAGTTAGTGCTATCCTTAGAGTACCGTGAGCTAAATACATAATCAGTTGAAATTAATTATCATAAAACTACCTCTTTTAATACAAAATGTAAGACCCAAACATGTAAATTATTTGAGATATTTTTACTGTAGCAATTTTTGTGATGTAATGTATGTGAGATAAAAAGATAATTGGGAAGATAAAAAGGTGTGTTGGAAATCGTAATGATGATGTAAGCAAATAAATTTTGGTAAATAATCTCCTGTCCAAACACACTCATAATTATTACCATATTATATTATCATAAACGAATATTACTTTTAAATGACCCTAAATTAGCTCCCAACTCCCACCGCTAACTATATTCTCCTTGGTTTGATTTTTGCACCGCATACCATGGATTTGATACTCACAATTTTGATGTTGTTATTTATTTCATTTTAGTTTCCTACTATGAAAATTCAAAACATTTGATTGAGGCACCTGAAAATATTCCAGTGTTTAATTGTTTTAATTGTTTTAAAACCGTAAGCATGACTTATAAATAATAAAATAAGACAAAAGTCTTTGGATTCCGAATGAATGTCCTGATGCATATAAAGATAGAGTAATGTTTATAGAACTAGATAGATATTTTAAAAAAGTGCTAGTGTACATTTTTGTGAACTTCTCTAACATGTTTATCGAGCAACCTATTACAGTTGGACATGAAACTCAGGGATAATTTCAGAAACTTCAAGGACGTTTCAAACAATTTCACCTAGCACCTATTTAATTTCTAAACTTACACTGACCTGTCAAAAAAGCCGACCAAGAAAAGTTGAAAGAAAATTCTAATAACAGATATTACTCCCAAGATTCCCCTAGAGCTCCTACATCAATTTATGCCACCAAATTTTCTTTAAAATATGGAAAAAGAAAGGAAGAAAATGGAGAAACTAGTCTGATCCTCTTAGTAGGAAAGCAAGACTGGATAAGCCTCCTATCAGTTGACAGTTAGGACAGTATGACTGTAGTCAGTGCAAAGTTCAGGTTAGGTATAAGCTAGAAACCGCTGGTGATATGATGGAACAAAAATGAACATTTCATATGTCTATTGAAATCAGATGTAAACAACTGTTAACTTTAGATGCAAGCAAGTGAAAAAACATAGGGGCTAAGCACAGTCTTTGAAAGCACAGGAGTGGCTTCATCACGTTAATCGGAGAACCAAATTGGGGGTTGTGGTTATAAAGCAACAGAAAGAATTTTTTTTCCCGAGAGCCAAAATAATCAATACATGTTATCTCTGTGATTTAGCATACAGCGTTTCAAATATTTAAAGATTTGTTGGAAACACTTCAAAAAAAATTTTAATCCGATGGCCTTGTTTCGCAGACAAGTTTTTTGTCAAGTTTGTCTGCTACAAATTTTTTAAAAACTTTAGTTACAGTAACCTCAAAAAACTTTTCAAAAATTTTAAATTATACACTGCAAAATATTTAAAAAAAATACACTTCAAAAAATTTTTTTAAAAACTTCCACAATAAGCTACACTAAAATTTTAGACAAATACCCAAAAAACTCACTTGCCAACTCAAGCAACTCGAGCATAGTGTTCCTCAAATTTGCTGTTTCTGAAATCACGTGGTTAAAGGAATTAAGAAATATAATCTGTATATAACTTAGAGTAGACACTCAGCACTGCAAGAAAGATCTTGGAAACTTCAGCCATCGACCGCTGCACTTGTATATCAAATAAACTTTAGGAATCTCAATATCATATAAATGATGTGATACGTGCCTGGTATACTTGATTTCATGTTTTATGGCCATTAGTAACCCCACTCAATATTCATAAATTGACAATATTAGAAAATTCAATAATCTACCGAGGATAATGGTAAGAGATCCTTGGCCATGTTTTGTAGGATAGATCAGATCAATTGTTCATCATTGCCCATTATCCTACTATTTTGTCAAACAAAAATGAAATGTGTACTGCCAATTTGAGCATGAAGGTTTGCATGAGGGGAAAAAAAAAAAATCACAGTAAGGAGATTGTTAAGTGGATATCACTTTGTTAAATAACTCTGCCTCATCTAAATTTTTTTTCTTTTTTTTTGGAGAAAATTTCAAAAATTATCTGTAAACTATTCAGGATTCCTATTTTCAGTTATTTAGCTTTTTATTTAGTCAAAATGGTCATTCAACTAATTAGAAAATGCATTTTGTGACCAAAAAAATGTTTTTATGGGTCGAGTGACTAAATGTGAAGGTTTGTTAGTTGAGTAACAAAAAATCATGCCCTTTTATAAGTTAAATAGCTGTTTTGGCATAACAAAAAGTTTAGTGACGAAAATGTAGAATTCTAAATAGTTTAGTAACTATTTTTATCATTTACTTTTTTAATTACCTTTAGATCATAGTAAAAGAAGTCAGGTTAGAAATTCTTCAAGGACCAATTCGACTTTGGGTTTCTTACGTTTTCATCAAGATCTTTCATGGATATGGCTTATAATGATTAGATTATCTAGTTATATGTTGGCTATTCAGCATTCTCACCCTTTAATTTGCTGAAATGCTTATCATTCCTAAAGCTACAGCTTAAGGTTTGGCTTACAAAAGTTTGATAGTTTAACGCACAAGATTAGTCACTACCACTTTCGTACATGCACAGGCGGAAGATATAACAAACTCAGTGGAATTGCTCAGTATGGCAATCTTGTTGGATTTACTATTGGTTACATCATCACATCGGCCAACAGTATGGTGTAAGCACACCAAGAATTTTTTTGCTACAAATTATACTAGTTATACGTTTCTCCTTCAAGCATCATCCTAGCTGTATATGCAGATTAAGATACTTTGTTTTTTTTTCCTTAGGGCTATCAAAGGATCATATTGCTTTCACAAGCATGGTCATTCTTTTGGTTGTCATACGCCAATTAATCTCTTCATCATCATTTTCGGGGTTATACAAGTATTTTTAAGTCAAATTCCAAATATTCAAGAGTTGTCGATGCTGTCCCTACTCACAACAGTGATGTGTTGTTGCCATGCTTCCATTGGCCTCGGACTCTCAATAGCTAAAGTTGCAGGTCAGTATCTGAATTTGTCTGTGATTGTATATAATATCTACTTGGCAAGCTTGAGCAGACAGATAATTGAATCTATACAAGATTGTTAGGATTAAAATTTTTAGGTGGTATACAAATTTTAAAATGGAGAAACTTGACAAGACGGCCAATAATGTATATAAATTTTAGGTGATATGTATGAGGTTCTCTTGAATTGACAAAGGTTGAATAGACTATGGTCAAGATCTGACTTTATGCTTTTTGTAAGGTTTTGGTGCATTTTCTTTTTTTAACAAGTGGAATTTGAAACCAAGATATTCTCCATTTGTGCTTGAACCAAATTCAAACATCAAGCCACTGACAAGCCTTGCTTCTAATATATCAAAATCACTACTGATTTTCCATATGAAACTTTTGCCTAGTAAGCTATATCCTTTAGCATCTTCCTTAGTGCATACTCTGTTATATTCAATCCGTAATCAGTGTTTGAGTCTCAAAATCAATTCTCAAGTCTAGAACAAAAAGCTCCCCATTATTATGGTTACTGTTTTTCTAGTTGTTAGCAATGTATGGTCAACGAAGATAGCATCCTATTACTTTATGAAATTCTAATTTCTGAAGTAAAGCCGTGTTCTTATTACTGTAAACCATACATTTCAAAAATCGTTCATAATCATATTTGCGCAACCTCAGAAATATTATTACATTTTCTTTTGTTTTTTGATTTTGAGAGTAATTTGCAAGTTCATAAAATTGAATTAGCTTCTATCAAGTTTAAACTTAAACATACAAAGAGCGTCACATGCTATCTAGTATCTTACATTAGTATGTTATCTACGTTGTGTCTATTTGGTAACTATAGAGGTCATGATCGCATTGAAGGTAAATAAGACTGGAATGAAGAAAATGTGCTAGGATAAAATGTGTAATCTTACCCAAAGATGTATCACGTCTAAATGAAAAGAATTAAAACTTGTTCTCCAAAATTGACTGAAAGGTTTAGTTGGATGTTTGATTTTCAGGTAATGGAATCTGAGATGGGTTTCAACTTTATTCAAGTGCATATTCACTATTTGGATAACTTCTATTATGATTTGAAGGAATGAAAAGTTAAAATATTTGTCCATCATACTTCACTTGAAATCTAGTTCTACGTTAATCAACTCATTAATAAATGAAACTGACCAATCATATAAATCCATACTGATAGTAGATGTATACGATCACAATTTGACTTTGATTCTTGAATGCAATAAAAAATACTCCTTAAAAGTTTGCAATGTAACATATTTTATATCAATTTCTATCATCTCAAACCATCTACTTATATAATTTTCGGCTTCCATTTCGAAGGACGACCACATGTTAAGACTAGCTTGACCGGAGTGTTCATTGATGGAGATAAGTCAAATACCAACAACTTATGGACCACATTTACAGCCCTTGGGAACTTAGCATTTGCTTTTGGTTTTTCAGAAGTGCTTATTGAAATTCAGGTACTGTTTTGACTGAACATTTGCATCAATAACCATATCCGTGTAGTATGTTGCAATATGCATCACAGAAAAGTAATTGATTTTTGTTTTCTTAAATTTTGTACTTTGATTAATTTGCAGGACACTCTAGGGTCATCCAAACCTGAGAATAGAGTAATGAAACAAGCTTCCCTGGCTGGAATTTCTATATCCACCTTATTTTATATGTCATGTGGGTTGCTGGGATATGGAGCATTTGGTGATAAAGCACCAGGCAATATATTAGCTGGATTTGGTTTCTTTGAGCCATTTTGGCTCATCGACCTCGCTAATATTTTTGTTGTGATTCATCTCACAGGAGCTTACCAGGTAAACAATGAATGCGATTTGTTTGTTTAATTTCTTAACCATGGATATCAGTTGTATTAGTAGGCCTTATTTCTCTAACTATCAGTAGTGGTAAAAGTTCTTGTTATATGCATACATGATGGATTATAGGTTTGAAACTAGAGGTCTCTTTGGTCACTGTTTTTATTGAAAGGTTCAAACTAAAGATGGGGCTTTATTTCATATATTTGTTTAACTCCAAGGCTATGGATAGCAGTTATAGCTGGCTTTATCTCTTTTGATTATGGACATAGGTAAATGTCTCTGTTATATGCATAACTTGATGGACTATGGGATTCAAACTATAGCTTTTCTTTTGGGATAATTTTATAAACCTCCCCCGAGATTTGTCATAATATCACTCAACTCTCTTGAAAATTTTAAAATCTCACTTACCTCCCTTGTCAACTTAACCAGACTAAATATTCTTATCAAAGGCCACAAATTAACAACATTACCCTTGCTCTTAATAACTATTTAACCAAAAAGCCAAAACAAAATAAAATTTTAAAACCAAAAAACGTAAATTACAAAAATAAATTGGTAGCTAATAATGGTCAATATTTCTTTATATTGGGGGTCATGGTGGGACAGCAAAGGACGTGGATAAAATAAATCTAATCAAGATCAACCACTTAAGAGGATTTTGGTGAGTTATTAACACCTTAAAAAATTTTGTGCACAGTTACAATTAAGGAAGTCAAGATATTTTTTGGGAAAATATGTTTCAATCCATGGTATAGTTTAAGTTGTATTAAAAACTAAAATAATCTCTTCATGCTTGTGAAATTTTCAAGGCATAAATTTTGCTTTTGTTCCAATATAACTAAAATAAATAGTTTACGTCAAGAAATTTACACCTTATAAAAATTTAACCTTATTTTATTTTTTATTGTTGTTATAAATTTCATAAGTAGGATAACATAAGGGTAGTATTGGAACAAAAGTTTTATCTGTCTTGTATTTCCTCCAAAGGGGTTAAAATGTTACAAGAAATGTCAATCCAAGGGAGACAAGTGAGATTTTAAAAACTTCAGGGGAGCTAAGTGATATTATGAGAAATCTCAGGGGAAGTTTCTGAAATTATCCCTTTTCTTTTTACAATTGCTGTAAGTTTATTAATAGAGCACATGGTTGTAGAAAAAAAAAAAAAAACTTATGTAGTGTAAAATTTCTTCTTATAAGATACAAATTAGAAGTCCTACTACAATTTTAAGAAAGTGTATCCAATTTTGCTCCTAAATAATTCATTCTCGTGCATTAATCTTCTACAGATATGTGGTCAACCAGTCTTTGGTTTTGTGGAAAGTTTTACAAGGCATAGATGGCCGAATACCGGATTGGTTAACCATGAATATGCCATTAACATGCCTGGTTACGGTGTTTATAGAGCCACCCTCTTCCGGATGATATGGAGAACGACGTATGTCATAATAACCACGGTCGTAGCTATGATGTTTCCATTTTTCAATGATATCGTGGGACTAACTGGAGCTCTCTCATTCTGGCCGCTGACAGTATATTTTCCTATCAAGATGCGTATTGAAAGGAAAAAAATACCCATTTTCTCATTCAAGTGGGTGTGGATGCAAACTCTCAGTATGTGCTGTCTGCTAACCTCAATAGCAGCAACGATCGGATCTATTCAAGGTATTGTCAAGTCCTTGCAAACTTTCAAGATTTTCAAATCAATAGCCTGACGCGGTCACTAAAGTACTATTAATATGCTAATCAATTATGGTGTAAAAAACAGAAGTATATATGTCACTGCTGAATTAGTTTCTTGTACTTGTATCTCTTCATAATTTTGGTATCTTTAGCGTTGTAAGCACTATTAATAAATAAATACATGAAATAATAAAATTTAGTGATGCACAAATTTCAGCTGTACTCTTCCTAGTTCAATAATTGACGCAATAGATGGATAGTTAGTCCACACTAAACGCTAGCACAACACAAAATCAGTTTTGCCTTCTGAACACAAAATCTTAATTTTGCCTATCCTCACAGCTGGTGCAGTAAAACTTTGACATTCTTTCTTTAATTTCTAGTTCAATTGTAATTAATCTCGAAAAGTAGTACGATTCTCGTAACATTCCAGACTAGGTGGTAGTAAGTAGTTCTGCGTACTGGCACAACACAAAATCAGTTTTGCCTATTCATTGTACTTGGACCTGAGAAATGTTGACAATTTTATCTGAAAAGATAATGGATAAACAGACACAATGAAAAGAGAAGAACAATTTTTATTGAACAAATGATTGGTACAGCTATATAAGAGAAACAGGAACTTAGTGAGGTAAAAAGGTGATTCACGAAGAGTGTAAAAATTTGATCGGAACGCTCTTTTTTTTTTTTTTTTTGTTAGAAAAATGAGGAAAATAAGGTTTAATTCTTATATAGAATTAAAAGTTTACATAGAGTAGTTTCCTTAGCAAAAATACATGTCAGACCGCAGGACAGGCAAAAGAATGGAGTAGGAACTTAGAGTTGGAGGCTTGGAGCCATGTTATGGCAGGATGCGTCACATGTTTAATTTATTCTTCTAACCTATATTTGCATCAGTAAATGTATTCTGTTTTCATAAAACTAATTTCTCCAAATATACTGTCTTATTAGTTGCGTAAGCCATAATATACACTAGTGTAAACTCGGTAGCTAGGAGGAACCATTATTTATTGTTAATTTACACCTCCTGTCATTTTATTTTATTTAGAATATTGGCCTTGATTCTGTTGATACGGCCAAACTCATCCATTAATAAGTGGATTTGGATATATAATGAACTTTGAATGGGTGTAGATGGTGGCTTGCATTACTCATTTATTTCTATTTAAAAATAATTATATATTTAAACTCAATTTTTGATTGATGTTAAGTGGATAAACGTGAATTTCTTACCAACCCAATAACAATAAAATATTAGTATTTCTTGTCTACCTTAGTTGCTATTCTAAAGTTATAATAGTAATCAAAGAATTTAAGAGTTGGTTTGATATAAGAAATTTGGTTAAAAAAACTTAATGTTTTGATAATTGTTATTTAAAAATTGTACTAATCCTATGGTAATGTAGATACTAATGGTATATTTTTATGAGGAAACTAATTGTTAGTTTGGTATAGGACACTTATCAAAAGAAACTAAACAACATAACAAAAAGGAACTACCAATAATTATGTTTAGGAGGGCCAAAGTAATATAATTTTAATTTACAACTAAAATTATAGAGAAATTTTTAAAATTCTTAAAACTTTTGAGAGGGTGGTTGCCCCTACCTTTCCCCACGTGTCCGCCTTTGGATGAACCCAGGGATGTAATTTTTAAGTGTGAATGACAAAGAAACGAGAGTGTAGGATACAAAAAAAAATTCAAAGTCTAAAATTCTAGAAATGTATTCATTTTTGGTTTAATTTGAAAATACCCCCTATAATGTTGAGTCAATAACAAATTGCTCCATGAGTTCCATAAACACACAAATTACCCCCTGCTTTAGTAGGAAATTGTCCCCATGCACAATCCATCTTTGAATTGAAGTCTTTGCCCTAAAGTTTAACCACTAAAATTTGGCGGGCAAATTTACTCTTCTAATTTTTAAACTGTTGATATTCTTGCTGATTTACTGTATATAAATAGAATATGGCCACCACCCCAAGGCCAATTTTGCTACTGCATTATTAATAATTTTTTTTTAAAAAAAAGGTGCAACTCCAAAATTGCAAAAATACGAGAATGCAAAAATTTTCCTCACAAACTCCTATCTCTATCCTACTTGAACCAACCCCCTTTGCTCGAGTTTGTGAGGAAAATTTTTGCCTTCTGATCTTCTTGCAATTTGGAATCGTGCTTTTGGTTTTGGCATAAGAATGTAGCAACAAAATTGCCCTTGGAGTGGTGGCTTTATTCTATTTTTATATGAAAAATCAACAAAAAAAAAAACAACGGTTAAAAAATTAGAAGGGCAAATTCGTCCTCCAAATTTTAAGGGTTCAAATTTAGGGACAAAGACTTCAATTCAAATGTGGAGTGTATATGGGGGGTAATTTCCTACTGAAACAACGGGTAATTTGTGTGCTTCTTGAACACACAGGGCAATTTGCTACTGCCTCAATATTACAGAAGGCATTTTGGGATTAAGCCTTTTTAGAAGGGTGTAGTTAATTCAAAAAAGACGTCACAATTCAAAAGGCGCAATAAATATGTGTGTTTATTTACATAATTATAATAACTTAAATGTGATTTAGATGTTTTAAAAAGTGTCCAATGTGCACCCATTAGAAAAATTCTACAAACTTTGATCCATACCTGCATTGTTCTTTTAAAAAAATTCTATGAATTGTACACTTATTTTTATATTTCTTGTAAGATTTTACAAATTATTTATAATAAACTACAATTTTATTTTACTACACAATTTTCGTACACTTTTAATACTTACAAATTATTTATGATAAGTCCAACTTATTAACCATGTTATACGTTAACCCAAACAATTGGCATCTCTACATCTGTTCCAGCCATTAAATCCTTCAAATATTATGAGAAAGAAAAAGAAAATAGGAAAAAAATATTTTCCTCTCTCCTTCGTTTCTTCATCCTACATGTGTAATAAAGAGCACTTTTTCTGCCCGTTCATCCCTTTCGCCCATCCCTTTTGATTGCATCAGATCTTTTGTCTCATTTCTTGTTTCACTCTTAGCTCTACTTTTTATTATATTGCTATTTCTCCTTTATCAATATTATATCTTAATTCTTTTTTATTTTCTTAAAATCAAACAACTATTAATTGAGCAATACACAAAATTTAACAAGCTCAAAAAATCAAAATACACAGAAAAACATAAATTTTTATGAATTTTCTATTGTATTTTGTGATTTTCTATTATATATTGCTTTTATGAGACTATTGTATTTATTTTTTACTGCATTAGTAGTTGTTGATGGTAGGAAAATAAAAAAAAATAATGTTTATGAGAGAGAAATAGAAATATAATAAAAAGTGGAAGGAAGTAATATAGGAAGTGGAGCAAAAGATTCGTTGTGTTTTGCGAAACTTTCTTGTAATTTTAGCAACACAATGTTCAACAATTGTGTCACAATCATCCTCCAACTTTTTTTTTTTTTTTGGTAGAGAAAAGTTTCTAGTCATTACCAAGGGTAAAAGTATGCTCTCGAAATCATATATCATTTACAAATGTTCTTATAAATCGCTAGTAGCATAGTTGTCACATAAATAGTGGAATTCAAACACGATTCAAACACGTAATCTTTTGTGAGAAAATAACATATACTTAACAACTGAGTCAACTTATGTTTGCGGTTGTCCCCTAAGGCTCCAAGTCTAACTGCTCGAGTGTGCAATGATTTTTTTGCCCTCATAATTGTTTACCCAGCAGGTTAGTTTGGCCAATGGCCTTTTTCGTTTTTTGGGTCATACTAAATTTACATGTCCAAACATTGATGCATGACCGCATGTAGTACACCTTTTATGAATTTAGAAATTTTTTAAATCTTGTTAAATGTGATTCGTCATGCTTAAATCAATATAACCAAGTGTTAATTACATATACCTCCCCTGAGGTTCAGCCAAACTACAAAATAAACTTTGAGTTTTAACTTTTAATCAAATAACAGCCATCCCCCTAGTTTGTTTGGATAAGAGTTTATTTGGATGATTTATTTGAGATATTTACTGTAGCACTTTTTGTGATGTGATGTATGTGAGATAAAAAGGTGATTGGGAAGATAAAAAGGTGATTGAGATTTGTGAAAACAAATTTTGCAAACCAAATTTGGCTTGTCCAAACAAAACCCAATTAACGGATGTTGCAAAAGTACAACAATACCCTCATCTGAAAGATGGCAAAAATAAAATTGTAAACAAGCTATTAGAAACCAAAGACACAGGGAATTTTGCTTCAAGAAAGCAAACAGGAGGCTAGAATTAAAAATCGATGAGGAAAAAATGAACAAAGACAAAAGAATTCTTCCATCCTTGCAATTCTTGATACACTGTCCAGGCTCCTAAGATCCTTCCTTCATGCCCCTTGATCTTTACCCCATGTTATCTCAGATGCTGCAAATCTGGTTGCAGAGTATGATTCTCCAATCACCAAGCCACCCATTAACCTTCCCCCCTCCTGTCTTTTCTGGCCTCCATTGGAATACACAAGACAAAAAAAAAAACAAAATGCATGCCATGTTGACAAATCATACCACAGTAAAGTTGATTTTTGGATAAATTTGAGAGCCTGTTAGAATTTGTTATTAAATCATACTAAGTGTTTTGAATATTTTTTGTGTTTGAGATGGATATGATCGAGATTATAGTAGATCAGCAATTTGAGATCTTGAGTTTGGATACTCCGGTGAAATTGCAAAAATCCACTATTAAACCTCATGCCTCTCTTCTTCCCCCCCCCCCCCAAAGATTATCCTTGTTCCCCAATTTGCATGTTCTGTTTAAGACTTGCTCTAAAGAATAAATACCTTATTGTTCTATATTTTATGAAATATTTATTTTTTTTTCCTTTATATTTTCATAATTTTTTGGAACAAATTCTTTGGGCTTCTCAAATTTTGATAAACTTAATTTTTCGTTATGTAGTTCTTTTTTTCCCTAGAAGAATTGTAATCTATTTTAGTGAAATTTGTTTGAAAGTTTGTTGCATTATTGCCAAATTGAAGATATGGCTTGGAGGTCTTTTATCTCTAAGGCCCGTTTAAGTGTACATGAAAACTTAGGAAAAGAATAAATTAGGGTTTATATAGGCATTTTAGGACTTTCATGCTATATTTTCAGACTCGGACCGGGTATCCATTCGGTCAAATTCAAGGGTTGGGATTCAATGGGTTCGATCAGATTCAATCGAGAGTTGAACCGGATGACGTCATAAATAAAAATATTTAAAATTTTAAATATTGTATTTAAAATATCTAAGAAAATATTAATATTAATAAAGGTATATTCATATATATATATTTGATATTTCAAATGTATTTAACAAGAGTATCTAAATAAAATAGAACAATCAAGTAGCAATTTATATTATTTAATGAACATTAATAAGTTTAGAATTAAAATTATGAATTTGACTGAAAAATATTACCAAACTTTACAACAATATTTATAAAGTATGAAATATTTGAAGAGTCAAAACATAATATTAAAAATGCTTTGACCCACATCAAAACATAATTTGAAAGGTGACTCTTATCAAAGTAGTTGTGAGACCACGTTACTCCTACAAGGACCAGCCAAAACGGCACGAGACTTGAAGCACGTGAGTTTGCCATGTGAGCATGGATTTCCAGCGCCAAATGACCCATCAACGACACGTTACTTCACTCAACAAGTGCACATAGGCCCCCCACATCTGTAGCCCTTTGCCCTTTGCCCTTTGCCCTTTGCCTCAATTTTTACTGTTCTTCCGATTTTTCGGTCAAATTCAATTTTGATCGGACTTGACCGAGTTTCTATCAATCCAAGTTTTTAAGATAATTCGGACCAAACACTTGATCGGTTTTCGATTCGATCAATCGGACTGGCCAGTCCGATCCGAGTTTGAAAACATGGCTTTCACGATAAATCTTTGCTCATCTTTGAAAACATAATATAGTCAATGCTATTGAACTAATGGTAGCGGTGTGATAGTTATGAAATTTTGATTTTGAGGGATGAATTTGTAATTTGTCCAAACCTAAAGGGCTAATTGGTAATTTAGTCAAGCATCAAGGGAAGTAAATGTAATTTACCCAATATAACAAAGAACATCACTTCAGCAACATAAATTGTGATGATCCCACCACTTCCTAGGGTGTACCCAAGAGTTTGGCGAACTGCCTGTCCAACTCTCGTCAGAACTCACTCCAATAAATTTTCAAAATAACCTTTCAAGCTTTCAAATTTAACATCAGAGTTCTACAATTTAACCAAAGTTCAAGTATAGTTACAAACCAAAAGTGAAACATAAGATACACCACCAAATATTATAATATAATCTGTCTGCCAAAAGTACATGTGCAAGAGGATCATTATACTCTAGTTCAAGCTTGTCCATACTGGTCCTCAACTCCTGTAAGGAAAACAAACTAATGGTATAAGTTTACGCTCATTGAGGTTTCCAAACAAGCATCCAAACAAAAAACCATTCAAATCACAGAAATATTTCATTTAACAATTTCACGCACTTTGCACAATGATAAACAATAATAAACAGCCTCGAGGCACTCAAGAAGTAAACACTCAATCATTTAAAAGATTTAAAGGATACTTGCTCACTTAGAGCCATTCATTCATTTAGTCTCCGCCCATCTCTTCCTTATAACTTCCGACTTTTGAAAACAAAATCCCTACATTGATCATTTCATTTCAGTTATTTCACTCATTCATTGGCCAGTTCATTTCATTTCAGTTATTTCACTCATTCATTGGCCAGTACTCCATCTGATTTCATAGTAATACTCGAGTATACCGAAACAGTGGTTCAGGGTTACCAACCTACCCGACCAAATCCGCTTCTAGCTCGAATAGGCTAGCGACGAAGGGCAAGGACACAATTCAGCCAATGCGATAAAGTACACATGGTTTATATTCATGCACAAATAATATTCAATCATTTGACCATTGAAAATTCACATCCACTTAGGTCGAGTGCGGTAAACTACACACTTGCCTAACAATAGTAAAATGATCACTGAAATACATTTAACAGTCAAACAAGCCAATAACAACACAAGGCATTTAATTCACAAAACACAAGGAACACTCACCAATGGATCATAATCGTTTCACTTCAAACCTTGGTTTGTCCTCATGGACATGCTCAAATCCTGTGGTCATATAATATATCAAGAATCTAACTATTTGAGGCTAATATAAATGCAAAACTATGAGTTTCAAAACTTCACTTAGCCAATAAAGTGATTTGCAGGTTTAACCCCTATTTAACTTTCAAAAGTGCCAAGTTTTCTTGTTCAAATCTAGAGAAAAACCCATATGCATGCTAAACCAATACTTCAAGGAGAATATGAAGTACAAAGATAGTGATTATAGTAAAAAATTTAAAGAAAACAGGACAAGACTTTCGATGTACGAGTTGGAAATTCTAATTAAAAAATAGTTTGAAAAAAAAAACTCATTTCCTTTCGTTTAAACCTTTTGTTTTGGCTCAAACCTAACACACATACAAAGACAAAGATTGTAACAAGTGTCTTGAGTAAGATCATATGCAAAAGGAAAGCAAAAATATCCTAAATTTACACCTCAACTCTCACTCTCTCTCACTTGGCCAATAAGGGGGAAATTCTAGTAGCATATCCCCTAATTTCTTCAAGTTAACTCTCTCATTTCCAACCCTAATTTCATGACAAAATCACTAACAATCAAGATCATATGTTATGGGGTATATGGTCTCTGTTCTAGGTCAAGAAAGCTATCAACTTTGGACATATATAAAGCTCTAGCCAAACTACATCAAAATTGAAAATTTGCACATCAAAACTGGAATTTGCATACCAAAGCTGAAAATCACATAAAAAAAAACTAGAAATTTCATATCAAAACTAGAGCATCTCCTATTAAAGTTGGAAATTCAACTCAAAGCTAGAAAACCTCATATCAAAGTTGAAAAAATCTCATCAAAGCTGGAAAATTCAAGCTACCATAACAAAACCATGAATTCTTCCATGAAATCTACTATAATCAAGTCATATGTCGATTAAGTCGCAAGATAAGAAGAAAAGAGAGGTTTCTTAATAATATACCTCAAAATCCCAAGATAAGATGCAAGACAAGAGCTTTCTTCTTCAAATAACTTCACCACAAGCTCACTCCCTCACTTGTTTCGACGATCCACGGAGTAGATGAAGATATCTTGATACGAACCTGCTTGAAGGTATGAACTCATATCCCACACGGCCCAGATCTAGACGAAGAAAATCTAGTTGATTGAGGAACCTTGATGACCCTTCTAGAACCACCAAGTTGTGAACTAAGAGAATTTCTCCCATGACTAAACAATTCTATGAACCAAAGTGTAGATAGAAGAACGCCACACCCAAGGTATATACTTTATTGATAAATTCAAGTTGAATAACTTAAGAAAACTCTCAAGTATTCAAGAAAAACTCTCTTGGACAAGAGAAGTGTATAAAACTCACAAGTTTTTGTTGTAATTTCTGATTGATAAAAAAAAGGTTCAAGACTTAGGCTTATTTAAAGCCTTACATGGATTCAAATCCCTAAAGTACTATAGAATTGTCTAGAAATCCTAATGTAATTTGGAATCACTTATTTTCCTAAAATTAGCACTAGAAATTTCAGACACTTAAGGACAAAACTCTGGCCAAATTATTTAGACTAAATTAGCAAGGAAAATAGACGATTAAACCATTGCTTAACAACACCAAATAAATGCCACAACTTGGACTAATTAGGTAACTAAACCGATTTGCTTGGACAATCTTCACGTTCTCATAATTCCCTTTCTCTTGAAAGCAATTTGCCCACAAATTGAAGCACGAATGATGACAAGAAAAGTTACATGCCTTTGAGTCAATCTTGTTATGATGGCTGCAAATGTCATCCAATGCAAAAACCACTTGCTAAGTTGGAAAACAACCCTTATTGACCCTTGAATCTCACGAACCAGTTTCAATGTATGCTCAACTTGATCGCTTCTGGTCATGAGATAAGGATCCTCAAAGTGGTGTGACGTGTATCCCATAAAACCAAACTCATGCTCGAATACACTTGCAAGACACCAAGGCAACTTTGGTGAAGTTGGAGCTTCACGTGGACTAAGGCCAAGATGATCAAATGAACCCTTGGTACACAACCAGCCCCAAATTTTGGAATGTTCCCTTCAAGATGAGTTCGAATTAACACTCCATTGGTGTGGACAGATCTGAATTGACATTGTTCCTTGAATTGATACCAAAGGGATTTAACTCTTAAAAGACAAACTCTATGGAAACTTGCAAAATGTACAATTGACTTTGGAATGAAACATGTCAAGATCAACCCTACTTGACTTTGCTTGATCTGCATAAAAGAATAAACACTAACTAATGTAAAGGTAAGTTCATTAGGGAAACAATAAGCCCTCACATTTTTGCTCAAAATCAGGTCACTTTCTCTCTTTTCTTCCGTTTTACTACTCATCTCATCAGATATTTCCATTTCCTTTTCTAGCTCAATGCCTTTGATTATTTCCTCATTATGAACCTCTTCAACAAATGGTTCAATAGGATGAGATACCCCTTTGTTAGGGATAGACTCGGCTACCTCCTCATTAGAAGACTCGCTTTGATGGCATCTATTTGACTCTATTTGTTTTTGGTGTAGAAGACGTTGATATGTCTCCCAAAATAACTTCTCATGAGATGGTTCAATTCTAGGTTTAGACCCAGAAGATGTTGAATGAGCCTTCTTGTCACCTCTTGTATAAATCGGCTTTAAAGAGGTAGATTGCATGGAATCACAAGATTCATCCAAAGGTAGTTTTCCTCGAGATTTCTTAGAGGAATTCCTTGAAGTTTCTAGATTATCAATACGTTCATAGATTGACTCGAGCATAAGATTAAGCTTTCTTTGAGACTCCGCCAACACGGCATCCAATTTAAGTCAAATATAAGCTTTCTTTAAGTCAAATATATAGATTTAGTATCAATTATGAAATATTTTCCTTCTTTCTTACTTGATGTAATATTTATTGGAAATATATTCCGGTCCTTTTGATGTATTCAAGTTCTTTTGACATAAATCAAACAATATGTAAATTCATTAACAAACCCTCCCCTGCTAGAACAAGAAATATAATCTATGATAAGCTCATCAATTTGATAATGTATTTTGTAGATTTTGTTACGGCAAAGTTTTTAAAAAAATCTTTTTCTAGTAAGGAAAAATAGAACTTAAGCAATGGGAGTGAAGAAGACAGATTTGAATTCAAGACTTCAAAGTCTTGGGGCTTGCCACTGTAGAGTTGTGGTTGGTTTTGTCATCCATTTTTACACCAAAAAATTCTACGAGATGGTACAGCAGTTTGTACCAATCTGTTGGTAAGGAGTACGGATTAAGGTTTGGTTTGGATTGCAATTTTTAAGAGTTTTCGTAAAAAAAAAAATTTACTGTAATGATTTGATGTATATAAGGTAAAAAATGATTAAAAAATATGTTCATAAAAAATATAAAAATTTCTCTACAAAAAATCATGGAAGACATGAATACAAATGATGACACTTTTATCACGAATTATGAACCAAATAAATAGATAATTATATTTCAAAATTTTGTTATTATACTCCCTCCGTCCCATTGTTATTGTCATAGTTCACCTTTTTTCATGTCCCAAAATTTGAGTCACACTACAATTTTTTTCTCTAACATTCCATTTGTAGCCTCAAAAGAGACATTGATAAAATAAAAAAAAAGTATGATGGAACCCACAAAAGCAATAAATAGACATCCAAAAAAAAGGTGCGTGGACAGCACCAAAAATTTTGATGGCCATAAATAGGCGCGTGCTTGGCAACAGCATGGAAAAGAGCTTACATTTTACATGGACCCACAGATTCTTTTCACATCACCATAGACAGCAATTAAGATTTGATATCGGTCAAAGGGGCACGATTGGAAAAAAATGTCTCACATTCAAATTGATTGAACTGTGCATAATAAGTTAGAATCCCCAAAAACGTCCCTTATTTTGGGACGGAGGGAGTATATTATCTAATTCAATAAGCACTTTCCGCTTATTTGGTATGTAGGAATGGCCTGGAAAAGAAATGTTTTCCAACTTGTCCATTCCATTACAGCGTTTGGTATGGTACATTTAAGTGGGAAAAACTTTTCCTCTTGGAATGCTTATTCCAACTTTTTACTGGAATTCCATTCCTTAAAAAAATTTAGGAAAAGCTTTTCCACCTTCATCATAACATGCCTAAATGGTAGAATGTCAAATTTATCCTTATAAATCTTTACACTGCATCGTGATATCTTAGGCAATTTGTAAGCTCAATTAATATTTGAATGTAATTTTTTTATAATGATTAATTTTCCTCGTATTTAAAATAGTTATTTTCTTTCACTAGAAAAAAATATTTTAAAATACTTTATTCTTTGACTTTTGAGCATTGTGCAAGAATTGTTTTTGTGATCTTATCAAAATTGAAAATAAATTATAATTGTTTGACTTCATGTAATTTATATTTTATGTTGCTAATTTATTGCTAGTAAATGCAAAATTTTAACTTAGAAACCCATATATTAGAACGAATTAAGTATTATAATTGAAAAATTTTAATATCAATCCTCATCAATTTTTAAAGTAAAAATATCAAAATTTCACATAAATAGACAAATACTATTATAGAACAAATAAAATAAAAGTAATAAGACATATTACATCTTATAAACCAACCTAGGGCAATTAAGTCAAAATTGTATTTAGTATATCCCATTCTAACATTTAAATATCAATTATATCACATATTGGAAACTGGGTAAACATTCCATTCTGACTTATCTACCAAATCCTAGAATAATAAATTTTTTCCCCTGCCACTCTATTCTGGTTGAAATGTATTTTGGGTGGAAAGGTCTTTCCATTCTGGCAGTCCCATCTACCAAACGAGGGGTTAGTATTTATTGTATTTTACTGTTAGGTAAAATACTAAAATGATGTGTTTTAAACATTTAGAAGAGAAAAAAAAAATTTCTTTGGTTGTGGGGCAAACATAAATGATGGCTCAAGTAATATAGCGGCAAGTAATCTCAAGTGACAAGATTATAATGACGAAGACATGAGCATAAGGGAAAAAGTGAAGCTGGGGAGTTTGTACTATAGTCTAAGGAATAGTCAAATATATAGAAATAAATTTAATTTTCTTCTTTTTTCTTTCTAATAGAGAGCACAAAAAACACTAGTTAGTTTTCGTGTATAGTTCACGTTTGACTTATCTATAACACTTGTATTTACTAATAAGAAGGGATTAATACAAATTAAAATAATAAAGAGGCCAAGGGAGTTAATTGTAATCAACATACATATAAAACCAGCTGATTTTCCACATATTAATTAGTTACAAACTTATAATAATATTATTATTAGTTATATGTATTATATAATGTATATTAATTTATGTAATATAATTAATATTATCAATTATACTAATAATTATACATGTTTACGAATAGAAATTATTAATCAGTTAGACTAAATTTACTAATACATTTATACTAATATATTTAATTAGTGAAAATTTCTTATATTTCATTCCGAAAGAGTCGACAAACCAAATATCAACTATAGTAATGATACACATTCCAGGTGCTTGAACCAAACAAATGTATTGGAATGAATGACCTCATTCCAAACCCATGATATCCAATTCCGAATCTGAATCCGATTCCGATGTGCGAACCAAACGCCACCTTACTTTTATTTGAATGCTTTGATTGATTCAATTTCGTATTTATTTTTATTTCTTGTAATTATTTATTAATTAAAGCGATGCCTTGACCATTTTATTGTTTTGGAGGGTAAATAAGTAATTTCGTTTCACTAGGTCACCAATTCAAGGGAAGTACACTCTAATCCTTTATTTTGATTTTATTTGACCCTATGTGACTTTATGTGCGTTTTTGCATGTTTTTTTTTGAATGTTTTTATTTCATTTAATTATTTATTTGCTTTATTTGTTTAATTTTGTATATTTATTTTAGTATATTTTCTTTTAATTATTTAAGAGGCATTTAAATGCCAAATTGTAATAGTCACTACAAGAAATTTGGTTATTAGTGACAACATTTCCTAGTGACGAAAATTAGTCGTCACAAAATGGGGCCCATTAGCCACAACAGGAAAAGTTGTCACAATTGACTGAAAGGAGCAAAGGCATCAGGATTGTCATTACAGTTGAACTCCCGCCACATCGCGCCAAACTACATCAGCGACGACTATCTAAATATTGTCAGTAATAATTCCCCTTTCTTTGACAACTTAGTTGTTGTTGTCACTGATAATAATGGAACTAGTTAGTGACAACTTTCTCTTGTCACGATCTGATTTAAAATATTTATATACTATAGCAATTGTTATTCTGTATTTGCTCTCTAATGAATTTTTTAATTGTTAGGAACTCAAATTTTGTCATGTAAATTAATATTAGTGCAATAATTTAAAGTGAAATTAACCATTTGAAACAAATCATCTCTCCTTATTATAAAATAACAAAACAAAATTCTGGAGTATTGGGCAAAAATAATGGAAAGAAAGATAAATAAGTTGTAATTTAGTTCACAATTTTGAGAAAATGATATCAATATTAATATCGGATCAACTATTTGATGTCATAAAAAAATTAACTATTTGAAGCAGGACCAAGGTGCATTTACCACTTGTAGTATTGCAACATAATTTTCTCACCCATTATGAATATTTTCACAAAAATATTTAAAAGTAGCAAATAATAATATATTAGTAAAATATTATATGTACTAAAATGTTGGAAACTAAAAAACTTTGTTTGAAATTTTGGTACTGAACAAGTAAGGGGGAAATCTAAAAAATTGAAATTTTATTCAAAGTCAATAGTCTGAGGAGAGGCCGGAATTGATATTGAACACTTATTAGTGACACCAACCATCGGTGGTCTTGTTTATTCATTCACTCTACCGAAACATCACTACCAGCCAATAGCCAACACTTAGAAGTTAGAACCAAATAACACTACTCCTCATCTCTGCCGAAACATCTCCTCGCCACCTCCTAATTGATCTTGGCTCGGCAATGAGCAAATAGAAGACTACATTTAGCAGCAACTCTCTACAAAAAAAGGTATGCCGATTCTCTTTTTCCTCCCTAATTTTCCCCCAAATGTTTTGCCCTAATTGTTTTTTTTGCCAAAAATTTCAGTCCAGTTTTTTTGGGTTTCATTTGATTTATGGATGGAGTCATCTCCTACTTTTGGATTCTGCTTACTTGTGGGTTTTACCCTTATTAATTTTTTATCAACATTTTCTTGTACAAGATAAAGGGCTTTAGTGGGATTGGATTGTGGGTATGTATGGGTTCGTAATAGGCTGAGAAAGGCAAATGTAATGTTGTATTTTCTGTGACAGTGGGACTGGAAGAGAATCAAGAGGTGATTTTGTGAAATTTTTGTGAGCGGTACGTGTGAGGAACATAGCTAGTAAAATAGCTTTGAGTGAAAAGGGAAATGGGAAATTGTGATTGGGGGTATGTTTCCTAACCCAGTGAACAAAACCCATAGCCCGAAAGTTAGGAACTGGGGTCCTTAAACTCGTCATAGTAGTCATGCTATTAACCCAAATTTCTGAGACCTCATAACAGTTCCAACTGCTGTATTTATGTCTGGCACGCCCAATGTTATACCACCTTTGCATCATCCAATACCTCAGAAATTACATACATAAAGAAGACGCCATGCTGTGTATTTGTACTCAAATACTGTATTATAGATCCAGCATTAATTAGTCAAACACTGTAGAATTTCACAGATCATACACATAGGAATATAAGAGATGGAACAATTTGGAAAACTCTGATAATTCTTGTTATTAGTACTATACTGAATGAAGTCATAACAATGGTAGCAAGAATCCATGAACTGTGACCTTGCATTAGGAGTTATAGCAGAGCTATAACTGAACATTTATAAGATCAGCTACGTAGGAAGTGCAGTTTCACAGCATACTACTGTCAGGCATATAAGCCCCCGCGTGAATGGTCCAGTGGTAGCCTCCTCCCACAGGGACCGAGAGGTCCTGAATTCGAGCCTCAGCTCTGCTGGATTCCTCCGCGCACTTAACGTGCTAGGGTCAGGTTGGGGCGCCAGGCCCGGGCCGCAGGGGATTAGTCGGGCCCCGTAAGGATTGACCCGGACACCCCTGTGTCGACAAAAAAAAAAAAATACTATCAGGCATATAAAACTTCTAACTGGACCTAAACCCAGAAACCAATAAAATAACTTCCAATCCAATCTCCACTTACCTAATAAATAAGTTCACCACACAAAAATAAAAACATAAAAACAAAACTCTCAGAAGAATATAAATTCTAATTGCCTCTATACCAGAACTCTAATTCTTGATCTCAAAAATAATTCAGACCCTTACGGCCTTACCTCAAGGTGGGTCAACATGTCAATTGTGGCATCAAGGTCATAATTGTTTGCCTTATAGGCATCAGCAAGAGACTCTTCTGATACACTAGGATTGGCCTTATAGTGTCTATTTTCACAGTCGTGGAGAATTAAAAGGGATTCAAATTCCAGGTACGAAAGAAGAGCTCCTTGAATTTCGCTTACTTTTTAATGGTTCTGAATTTTATATATATTAAGTTTCAATATTGCAATTTCTGGTTTCGACTCGTTCCAATCTTTCTTGGATCTCTTTCTCTGTTCCTCAATTAACCAGGGTTCTCTTCATTATTTGAGTTTCTTGAACTGTTTTTTGGGTTTTTAGGAAAATTTCGATTCTGGATTTTGTTTGATTTCGTTTGGGTATTGACCTTGACTTGATGCTCGTCAAATTCCATAATTTTGTGGGCAGTTTAGAAACAGAATTAACAGAACTCAGGAAAATCTCATGTATCAAGAAATCTCCTAAATTAATCAAATGATTCCATCCTAAAATCACTCTTTTGTCGAAGCACAGATGCACACTAATACTATTCATCACACCTTGCGCACGAAACTGGCATGGACATGCAGTTTAATATGGATGACATGGTTAATATCAAGGTCACCATGAGCAAAAGGGAGGAGTGTTAGGGCGTATGTAGAGTGAGAAAAGAAGAGGGGGAATTTGGACTTGCAGGACCATCGGGAAGGAGAGGTGGAGAAATGTGGTGGACGCAAGAGTGATGGAGATGGAGGGAGTTGGCTATGGGAAGAGGAGAACTTGGAGGGGACAGGGGAGAGGCAGGATGGAATGGGGTTTATGTCTGATTAACAAAACTATCGGTTTTCTTTTTCAGAATATCAGAAACCGAACAGACAGAAGTCTGTAAATGTGAAGTTACAAACGTCTGTAATGTTAGAATTGTCTGAGTAGTAGTTAGATCGCAGACACTATGAGGTTGAATCTCACAGATGTCATCCTAACTGGTATATGCAAATATTTTAGTATTTAGATAATTATTCCCAACATTATACAATCCAAACCTACAAAATATGAAAGTTCTTTTCTTGATTCATTTGTTATTGTATCCACTTTTTTTAAGTGGACTAAACAAATGGTAGCAGTTTTTGAAAAGGAATGTTGACGAAAAAAAATATTTAGCAGAAATGAGTGATGTTGTCATCCATGGAGAGACGATAACTGCAGTGGTTAAAGAACATTGAGGCTGAAAGACACAGCGTACACGGGCATAGGAATGATGAGTCAAAAATAAGGAATGGATAAACAGGAGGTGCTGGTTGTCAGTTTCCTACCGAAAATCGAGCGGTGATTTGTCTGTAACTTATCACAGAGTTACAAACTGTCATCAGCCTATTTTCCATTTTTTTTATTTTTATTATGAGCATTTTAAAACTTGTGTTTGTTGCATTTTTTTTGGGATTATTGCTTGATTTATTTATTTTTCATTTTTTATTTTTTGATTCTTCAGAGGCTTAAGGCCAATCAGACACTAACTAATCTAGAAAAAGCTACCCCTGTGACATCAGCATACAGACACTTCCTAACAGCCTCTGGTGGTTCATCTAGAATCTTCAATCCTTAAGCTCATCTTCGCCAGCTCATCTGCAGTCATATTTCCCCCTCTCCATGAATGTGCCAGCTTAATATCCCAGTTCCTTGCCATCCCTGCCTTGATTTTCCTGATCAGGTTAGCATGTGGAGTATCTGTGTTATGTTCCTCAATACTTGACAGAGAGTCAGTTTCTAATTAAACTTTCCTATAACCTTCCTTCCATGCTAGCTCAATCCCATGAATGATACCCCAGAATTCAGCCACTATATTACTAGCTGTGCCCAAATTGCAGCAGAATCCCTTCCTCCATGCCCCCAGTTCAGCCCTTATAACTCCACCTTCCCCTGCATTGCCTGGATTTGCGGCCAAAGCTCCATCCACATTGACTTTCACCCAGCCCGTGGAAAGCTTTTTCCTGCTGATGCTTTTCCATTCCACTTGCTCACTGCCAATTCGTCTCTCTAATCCAGATTGTGCTTGTCTTGCCAGCTCTAGCAGAGCTCTAGTAGATTGGTTGCACTAATTCTCAATCCACCTTTCACATTTAAGAAGTTTCGAGCTGTCCAGGCATGATATACTACTTATTGAAACAAAATATGTCAGTATAACTTCTGATCTATCCCCATATGTTTCATCTTTAGATTTCAGTCAATCCATTCTTCCAAAGTTTGGCTTCTGAAAACAGACCACATCGATTTGTCTACCAACTGCTTCCATATGTTTTCTATCCAGTTACAATCTCATACTGCATGCAAAGTGTCTTCTGTGTTTCTGAGTAAGTGGGTCTTTTACCAGCAGTTTGCATACGTTGCTTTCTTTTTGCCTGATTAGTGAGCAATGTCCCATGCCTACTTGACCAGACCTGTTTGCTTCCAGATTCTCTTCCATCTTCTGTGTTCCCCTTCCCTATGCTCTTGAATGTCATTGGCCACTTGATAAGCTGATTTTGTTGTGAATTGTGCCCTAGGGTCCAGTCCCCAACAGAGCACATGAGGATTGTTGCTTGCTTTGATGATATAGAAATGTAGATATGAGCACTACAAAATGTGTATTTGGGAAGTGTGAATTAGTTTCTTTGATAAGATATTCCTACGCCTTTTCTCTTTTTTTCTTAATGCATATCTACAAAATGTGTAGATATGCTCTTTTTTTCTGTGTTTCTGAGTAAGTGGGTCTTTTACCAGCAGTTTGCATACGTTGCTTTCTTTTTGCCTCATTAGTGAGCAATGTCCCATGCCTACTTAACCAGAGCAAGAACTGCCAACGTCCTGGACCTTTTTGCTTCCAGATTCTCTTCCATCCTCTGTGTTCCCCTTCCCTATGCTCTTGAATGTCATTGGCCACTTGATAAGCTGATTTTGTTGTGAATTGTGCCCTAGGGTCCAGTCCCCAACAGAGCACATGAGGATTGTTGCTTGCTTTGATGATGTAGAAATGTAGATATGAGCACTACAAAATGTGTGTTTGGGAAGTGTGAATTAGTTTCTTTGATAAGATATTCCTATGCCTTTTCTCTTTTTTTCTTAATGAATAGGATATGACATTTGATTAGTCATTTTATTTATTATGTATATTATTCTTTGTTGTGGGAATTGTAATATCAAGACCCAGAAATAGTTTGATAAGGTGTTGGGCGATCACATGATCACAAAATTCCATGGTCATACGTGTATTTTAACTTATTAAGGGTGTATATATGTAGAATCCTGCAATTAATTGAATAGGATTATGCTTAGGTGCAAAACTGTGATTTGTCTATCTTTGATGCATAAGTATTTGTTGGTGCCTTTTGGTTAACGTTTTTTAAGTGCATTTATTGAGCCCTAGAGGGGGATAAAGCTAGGTGGAGCGAAAAGGGTTTTCCATGAGATGGGAAATGAAAACTATTAGCCCCACACGAAGTTTAATTTTTTTCTAAGTGGATTGGATGCAGAAAGTAGGTTTATTGATTTCGTTGTTTACAGTTTTCAGCTGAGTTTTCCGTCAAGATGAGTTTCTTTATTAGTTCTGATTACTATGGAGATATGGTATGGTGTTGTAAGTTATTTGATGGTTGAAAATGTTTTCCCTCTGTAGCCTCTTGATTTGGAATTTAGCTTGCGCATCTGAGATTGATAGTCAGCTTCACATCCCTGAAAAGTTCAGAGTTCTAAGAGAACCTTTGCAATACTTATTGGTGTTATGAACCCGCATTCAAAATGATTGTATATGATTTATGTGGTGATCGTGGTAGATACATGAAATATGGACCTATTGCAGGTTTTTGAGCTTTTTAGACATGTCACTGGCATTGTATGCACATGCTCCTCCTCCTTTTTTTATTTTTTAATTTTTTTTTTTAAAGAATAGGATATGAAATTACTGTATTTGTCTGAATCGATCCTTTGTGTAATTTCAGCATAAAGAGTTAATCAACGTTGAGAAACGGGATAATTGCAAATAGTGTGAGGTTCAGCAATGGTGAAGCCCAAAATCGCACCATCGATGCTATCATCAGACTTTGCCAATTTGGCATCTGAGGCAGAGCGCATGCTCCACTGTGGTGCTGATTGGCTTCATATGGACATCATGGTACTAACATGCATCATAACGTCAATATAGGCTTCTATTGTTTCAAGCCTTTTTTCCCCCTTTTGGCTATGTTCTCTTGAACATTAGCGTTAAAATTGGATAAAAGTAAGTTTGAACTTGAAATTCTGATCTGTGGCTTTGCAGGACGGGTAGGTTGGATTTCCAGATGATGAAGCCATCACTTCAAACCATAGAAAAAAAAAAAACTTCATAGTTCTCTTAGTACTTCAATAATTTTTTTAGAGAAAATTTATCAAAACGTCCCTCATATTTTGCAAAATAACTTTTTTTTATCTCACTTTTAAAAATGTAATTTTACGTTTCTTATAAATTCACATTGGTCAAATTTGGTCCCTACCTAGATTTTCGACTAGTTTTTTGTTGGAATCCAGCACATGCCTTGCACGTGATCATTTTTTAGAGGCAAATTTGTTAAATCAAATTTCACATAATTTGATTTTTTTCGCCCCTCATATTTTACAAAATAAATTTTTGCGTCTCTTACATTTCAAAAAATGAATTTTTCCGTCCCTTACATTTAATAAAATGAATTTTTTCATCTCTCATTAATCATGTGTGCGAATAATTTCTTTTTTTTTTAAACTCATATATTATATATATATATATATATATATCTATTTGATTTCACCTGAACAATATGAATAACATGTAATATATGTGTATTTGTTTCAGTAGTTGAAATCAAATACACATATATTACATGCTATCTATACTTTTCAGGTGAAATCAAATAAACATATATATATATATATAAAGTTTTTAAAAATAAGAAAATACTATCACACACATGATCAATTAGGGATGAAAAAGTTTATTTTGTGAAATGTGAGGGACGAAAAATTTCGTTTTGTGAAATATGAGAGACTATAGATCAGATTATGTAAAATATGTTTGACAATTTTATCCCTAAAAAATGATCATGTGCAAGGCACGTGATAGATTCCGGCCAAAAACTAGTCGAAAATCTAGATAGGGAACAAAATTGACCAATGTAAATTTGTAAGGAACGTAAAATTACACTTTTAAAAGTAAGGGACAAAAAAAGTTATTTTACAAAATATGAGGGCTGTTTTGAATGATTTTCCCATTTTTTTAAACTGATTTTAGTTGGAGGGCCATTTGATAGAGCATCTGATTGCTTTTGCAGACATTTTGTCCCAAATCTTACAATTGGTGCTCCGGTCATTGAAAGTCTGAGAAAGCACACTAGGTAAAATCCTTACTTTTTATATCCCTTTTAATTAATTAGTTTCAAATTTAAAGCTGACTTCTGCTAATTAAATTTTGTTGGTGATTTTGATGGAAGACTGTTGTAATCTTCTCTTGTAGTGCATATTTGGATTGCCACCTTATGGTTTCAAATCCTCTTGATTATATTGAACCTTTTGGGAAGGCCGGTGCCTCGGGATTTACCTTTCATGTCGAGGCATCAAAAGGTAAACTTTTTTTTTTTTTTTTGGTGCAATCTATATTCTCTGGTCACATTTTTGTTTTCCTTTTAGACTTTAAATTGAGGCCAAACTCCCACAATTTTTCCAGATAATTGGCAAGAACTTATCCAAAAAATAAAGTCAAAAGGCATGAGACCTGGTGTTGCCTTGAAGCCTAAAACACCAATTGAAGAAGTTTATCCACTGGTATATGTCTTATAAGTGTATCTCATACAAGATGTGTCTCATTGGGTTGTACTGCTAAAATTTTCATGTTTCTTAAACTCTTTTCTCCTGTTACCTTTTGAACATGCGCAATTTGGAATTACTTGATAATGATGAGTTGCCATTTGTTTATACAGGTTGAAAATGAAACTCCTGTGGAAATGGTTCTTGTAATGACTGTTGAACCTGGATTTGGTGGGCAAAAATTTATGCCAGAAACAATGGATAAGGTGCTGTACTCTGACACTTCTATCACATGTAGGTGGCCATCATCTTTGCCCTGTTTATTTATTGACGCTGTATTTATCAACTTGCATTTCAGGTTCGCGCACTTCGGCAGAAGTATCCATCTCTTGATATAGAGGTGATTTTCAGCTTTTTCCTGCATTCTCAATGCTTTTAACTAATATTATTAGGATGCTTATCATCCATTTTCTTACTGAAGAACACACAATTCCTTCAGTTCTCTCATTCCAGGCAGAACAAATTGAACACTTCTTTTTTTCTTTTAGCTAGTTTTAACAGTCACAATTTGGTGTTCTTTTATCTTTCTCCCCGTAATAATGTGAACTGTTTCTTGGCTCATTATCAGTTATTTGTCTTGCATACGATTTCTTATTAAACTGTTGAGTTAACCTTTCATAGAAAACTTGAAATTTGGACTGAGTTCTTCTCAATTTGGACGTCTACTTCAATTTTATGCAGGTTGATGGTGGCTTGGGACCTTCAACCATTGATATAGCAGCTTCAGCAGGAGCAAATTGTATTGTTGCTGGAAGTTCGGTATTTGGAGCTTCCGAGCCAGCACAGGTTATATCCCTAATGCGAAAGAGCGTTGAGGAAGCTCAAAAGATCAATTGAGAGTGAGACACCGAAAAATTCATACAGTGATTGAGCAATCATAAATAAACATATCTGCATGCTGTAGCAATTTCATAATAAAAACTACTGTTTGACCACTCTTGTTGTATACTGTGTCTAGATTGAACATTGATATGTGTGGCTTTTTTTTTTTTCCGGTCTTTGGAAGCAATATGTGAGGCGTTGTTGTATAATGTCAAATATAATAATTGTACATTGATGAGTTTCTTATTTTTCATGCTATGGCTATTGTCAAAAGGGTTAATTCCACTTTGCACCTTTCAGCTTTGCCTAAATTTCCATTTTAGTTCGTAAAAATGTAACATTTTAGTCCCTAAACTATAAAATTGGTTCCACTTAAATAACATTATTAAAGGAGTGAGACAGATTTTATGTCCAAGTGGATATACTTTAGGGATTAAAGTGGAACAAATTTGATACTTTAGGAACCAAAATGGACAAATTCTATATTTTATGAACTAAAGTATAACAAGTGTCCCATTTTAAACAGGTTTAAGGGCCAAAGTGAAGATTTGAGTATAGTTAAAGTGTGTAAAGTGGACTTAACATCTGCTCAAGTATTTTAATTAGATGAAGATGGATTTCACAAATTAATTGCTCATTCTAATCAAAATTACATTATTTATAATTTCTCTTATCCAAATACTCCCCAGCAAATGGTGCAACTGAACTAACATCAATATATTTCCAATAATATTCGATAAATCATTTCAATCACAATTGTTTTCTAGTTGGGCTGAGGCTGCTTATATTGTGGGGGACGATTTCAATTGTTTTCTAAATATAAGTATTGGATGCAATTTATGTGTTTCATGGGGAATGAATGAGTACAATTACAAATTAGTAATTGAAAGCAACGCAGCCTCAGTAGGTCAACTAATCAGCAGTACGGAGGACTCAGAGGATTACAAAACAGAAAATTTAGGGGGAAAAAAAGAAAAACAAAAAAATCTTAAAAACATATAAAGGAGGTCAGTTCAATTAATTCAGATTTTTCATGTAAGTTTTCTTATTTATATGAGAAAAAGTTTTAGGAGGTGTGTTCTACAGGTTTTTGTTGTCTTTGTTTTGTTATTTAAGTAAGAGTTGTAATCATGTGTACATTCATCCATTTACTCTAGTTAGAGGACAATCAATGATAGGTAGCTCATGCACTCATTGTCACCATTTAGTGAAAAATGGTGACAATTTTCAGGATTGCAAGACAACGTTTGGATTGCCATTTTCTAGAGTTTTTGTAAAAAAATGTACAGTAGCGATTTAATATATGTGAGATAAAAAGGTGATTGAGAAATGTGTTCATGAAAAAACGTAGCCATTTTTTTGGTGGAAAATGGCTTTTCAAACAAGGCAAATGAAACATAATATTTTACCCGTTAAAATGCTACCAAATTGCAATAGGATGTATAATTTCCAGTTTACATCTCGTTTGTGAGATGGACTAAAGCATGTACACATCATAAATGATATCCAAGTTTGAGAAGATTTTTTATCTTTTATTGTCAAATAATAAATTTATAGTCCAATCCTTCTGTGTCGTATTAGCTTGTTTTTTCTTTAAAGGCACCAAATAAGTAGTAAACCCAATGTTATATTTTTAGTAAAAAAAGAAAAAGAAAGTAAGTTAGATGTGCAAAAGTATTCGAATTCAAGAAATGGGTGATAATTTCAAAAGATTAATAGTTGATTCACTTTTCTTTTTTACTGTGCTTATTTGGTGCCCTAAGAAAAAACCTTTGTTGAAATCTTATCCAATTATTAATTTCTTATCTAAATTCCTATCCAATGATCGTCAAATGTTAAAACATTCCTTTACGATACTTACGGATATGAATAAGCAAAAACAATGAGATAACTAAAATTTTCTAAATTAACTGACTCAATAGATACTAAAAGTAATTAAGAACTTCCTATAAATGAATTCGGGAAGGGCTAAATCCACACCTCTCCATACTAAATCCACACCTTATATATTTATTAGAGACTTATACCCTTAGATTTTAAATTTATTTGACGCTTCTTGTAGCTTCAAGAAACATATAATTATATAATAAAAAAGAAAAAACAAATGGTTACATTGTAAAAGAAAATATTTTTGAATATTTTACACGGGCATAAGAACATTTAGTCATTTAAAATTTAATTTAGCAATCCAAAATTTTCAATTACTAATAAGCATGTAAATAAAAATGTTCACATATTTCAATTCCATAAAATTAAAATCAAGCAAGTTTCAAGGTGAAATATGCAATCAAATTGACTTCATACTCATATTTACCATTTGATTACATTTAATTTTTAAAGAAAGTTTAATTAAAAAAATTAGTAGGTCATAAGAGGGAAGAGAAAAAAATTAAAACAATGTTAGAGAAACATAAATTTTGGAACAAAAGAAACAAGAAAAGGAATTTCTATATAAGGCTTAAACAAAGATTTAGGTATGAATTTTTTTCTGGCAAATGATGTTACTATTCCTTCTATTTATTACATAGCAAGATAATTAAATATTATAACAAAGTGTTGATTTAATGCAAAAAGGTCAATGGCATAAGTGTCTAATAAGTGTATAGGGTGTGGATTTAGTATGTAAGGGTGTAGATCTAGCCCCTCCCAATGAATTATTCAAAAAAAATTTAGTAAATTCCACAATGGAAAAATTGTAGCTTTAGTCCCTAATGGTTAGGTTTTGTATAGCTTTAGTTCTTAAAGTTTAAAGTTTAAGTAAAAGCAATCCGATCCTCAATGTTTTAGCACTTGTGCAGTTTTAGCTCCTAAAGTTTTAGCAAGAGCAAATTTAGTCCCCAATTTTACCAATTTGAAGCAAATTTAGGACAATTGATGGATTTTTTTAAAATATTGATGTAAACAATCACGTGCATATAGAGGTTTGTTGAATGAATAAAAAAGAAGCAAAATAGCAAATAACCTTGGACAATAACAATAACTCACACAATGGCACGTTAATAACTAATTAACCAAGAAACAAAAAAGAAAAAGAAAATTTGTTACCTTTTACAAAAAAAAAATTAAATATTATAATTGTTTGCTTAGGTGCAGTGGGAATTGAGAGTATTACAATTGGGTGCTTCGACTAGTTTTATTTTTTTAGTTTAAAATTTTTGCTTCTTTTTACTAGTTAAAAATTTTTCTTTTATTTACTAGTTAATTAGTTAGCATGTGAGTTATTAGTTCTTAATTTTGTTGTCTAAAATTAGTTACTATTTTGCTTCTTTATTTTGAAATTTGATTTAATTGACATATGACTAGACATGACTAATTCATTATTAACATTATTGAAGATATTCTAAAAAAGAACTTCTCTCGTTGCTTCTCTTCTTCTCCAATTTCTATCTACTTCTCCTCCTCTCAGAAGGCCTTCTCTTTAGGAGGGAGATCATGGTGTGGTCTTCCCCCCATGGATTTTATTCTATTTTATTTTTTTAATAAATTCTCTCTTATATTTTATTAATGAGAGTTCTCTATTTCTCGTAAGGGCTCCTAATGAGAATTTTCTATTTTCTTAAGAGTTCCTAGTGAGATTTTTCTATTTTTTTTCTTATGTTGTTGTTAGATTTGAATTTATTTCAGATCTGATTGTTAGATCTAAAATTCTTATACTTCTTTTGGATTGAGGGATTTGACAAAGAATTTGAAATCCACCCAAATAAGTCTAGTTGTTTGGATTATTTAAGAGGTTTTTGAATTTGTAATTCACCAATTATCAAAATACATTTCAAACACTATAACAATTTGAGATTTATGATTTCAAATACCTTCTAAATAATCTAAATAATTAGAGGGATTAGAGAAGATTTCAAATCCTTCATCAAATCTCTCAATCCAAACGAAACCTTAAGATCTTGAGTATATTTTGACAACTTTCATTATCATTATTAGAACTTAAAGCCATTGATTAGTATATTTGGCAATTGCAACATGCCCTACAAGGGAGTTGCAATGATTGTCTTAGGGAGCTGCAGTTCACTGTCAAGAACAAATTCAAAGAACTAACCAAACCCAAGAAATAAAACCAGATTGTGTAATCTCTTCTATAGTAAAAATAAACTTTTTGACAAGATAAAGTACACATTCGAATCCACAAAAATAATAGCTTCCTCAATAAGCAAATAGTCATGTCTACAGTACAGAAAGGTGAAAAATGTGTTCACTTTGAACTATCATCTACTACTCAAAATAGATAAAAGCATGCAATATAGTAGTTTTTTAGCACTCAATAGTATCAATAATTTATTCTAGTTTGTCCAATTCAATTTGAGAGTAATATAACTACCACTATAAATGCATTTCTGAGACAAAATGCTCCATGTGTAACAAGAAATCCAACATATTATGGTTATTACTATAACATGAGTATAGTAACCACTCAATGAATTTCCTTATTCTAGGATAGTTTGTGTCTATTTTGACACCATCTCCTTAATCTACTAGAACATTAAATCAGTGGTTCTTTAAGTTCTGACGCTAGAAATGAAAGGAAGAGGCCGTCCTTATAGGATTTCAAGAAGAATGGTGAGTAAACATATGATGAGATGAAATTGACACGCATATCATGGGGTCATGACACGTCTTGCTCAAGTGGTGGTGACACATTTTCCTAACATTTTGTCAGGTTGTGAGACACGTGGATGGATACTTGTCAAAAGAAGGAATGTGGTGACAAGTTTAGGTATTAACAATTTGGTTCTTTATGTTTCGAAAAACAATATTTAGGCTACTAGAAGTTTATTTTTTCTATACATCTCCATTTACGTAAGATATTTCACATAAATAATGAAGGATCTCCCATTTGAATACAATAAAAATAGTTTCAAAACCAAATTCCTTGTGGATAAAAAATCAATTTTTCTCATGAAGAACAAATTTCAAGTTTCTAGCCTAGAATTTAAATTTTGAAATTCTTGCCAAAAGGCTTATATTAGTCTAATTTAAGTATATGGAAGAATTATTGACATTTTTTCTTTCAATTTTCTTAATATTTCAAATATCTATATTTTGGTGGTACTTAGTCTCTACATACTAATCAAACTTCGGGTTAGCTCATAAAAATTTCACTAGAATTCAGTGCTTATAACCTCATAATAATACATCTCTTTCATAACTAAGAGATTTCATAAATCAACTATTCTTCTTCGGTGACTTAACCGGATTGTATAAAGGTGTGGCCTTAGGCTCCTAGTTTGGAGTTGTCAAGATGCTAGAAGCTTTTGGACAATTGATGAGTAGGGGACATGCATATAAAATTAAACTCAATCCAGAGTCAAGTTTTACATTTATAAAATTCTAAATACCTCACACATGATTTTCTACAAGTATACAGGTCAAAATTAAGTATAGGGTATCCTGGGTCAAATCCACAAGGAAGAATGAATAAGTATTGGTGCTACTGAAGTTCCTCAATTATTTAAACGATTAACAAATTGAATGAAATAAAACTAAACTAAAATGTGCAAGAAAATAGCAAATGAAAACTCCTTAGGTCTTGATTCCTAACTACTCATGTAAATGCAATTTTTGGATCCGATATGGATGCGGAGCAAACAAAATTAGTTGAAGTGTTTATTTAAGGAGGGGACAGAAGACTTTGTACTATAAACCACGGGCACGTCAGAATAGCTATTTACTAGTCCGCAGATTTCGCAGATCATATCATGATTTTTAGGATTTTCCCATTTTATCTATTTTAATTAGTTATTGTTTGACTTTAAACTAAATTGTTTATTTATTTACTTTTTAAATTAATAAAAATGCCAATATGTGTTAAGCCTTTAAGCTTAATGGGCCAATTATAGAGTCAAACTTGTTTGGTTATTAGTGTCCGATCCATAGGGATTAGTGTAGAAAGTTATTTCTTTTAAATAACGCTGTATGAAACATGGTTATTCAGTTGAGAGTTTATGACTTTGAGCATTTGAGGTTTCTCCTAAACTTGAGTGGATTCTCTTGCTTAATTCCAAATCTTGATTCACTTTGAGCGTGTTCTTGAGTGGATTGAGTGTCGTATTAATTTGGTATTCACCCAAATTGTGGCCGGCCTACCCAAATTCCATCCAAATTTTGTTCAAACCTGTCTCCTGACGAACTGGGGTTTTCCTATGGGATTGCGGATTCCTCTCATCCTAGGGGAATTCGTATCAGTTGGTATTAGAGATTTGACTCAAAGTGAGGTTATATCCCTTTTAATTTATTGTTTTTCCTTTTAGTAATTTTTTTTAAAAAAATCATAAATTAGAGTTTATCTGCTTTTAGGGTTTTAAATCTTCTATTCATATTGTTCTTATCTGTTTCTCATTGTTTCTTGTGTTCTTCATTGTTTAGATTGTGTTAATTTCGTGGCTACCTTTTCTTGTTGATTCAAAAAGACAAGAGTACTGTAATGATTACTGTAGCATTATTGTTCTTGCATACTGTTTGTCGCACTATTTATCAAGAGTTACTACTCATCAAAAAACAAAAAAATTCTATTTGATGCTTTGTTCGTGTGAATCCCAATCCTAGTCGAATCTTACAAACTTTGTGACTGCTTTTGTTTCTTTGGTAATCCTAATCATATTGATATTTCTTGTATTGGATTGTTTCCAAATCGAATTAGGAAACATGGGCTTATTTTCCAGCAATATTTAGACATCTAACTCCTAATCTAATTAGGAAATTGAAGTCTAAAATTTTCAGCATTAAATCACCTTCTTTTTTAGAAAATCTCCATCATTAGTTCTTGAAATTTTCATGTTGTATTGCTGTCCAAATTTTCAGATTTATTCTTTCACTTTCTAGGCCATAACTGAAGTGTTAATTGGTTAGTATATTCACTAAATCATTGGGGAACCATATCTTGAGTAAATTCAAAACGCCAATGCATTGAATGAATGTAAAACCATAAAAATGAGTGTAAATACGAGTGCTTGAGGGTATACACGTGAGGTTGAGCGTGTAAGGTATTATTTCTCACCTATCTTACAGGAAATCATGTCTAGCAAGGAAGATTCAGATTCCCATCCAGTTGACTCAAAGTTGATCATGGAGATTGTGAAAGGAAAGTTGAGGCGATTAATGTGGACCAAAATGGAATCCATCCATGAACGCCTGGATCGGATTGAGATTTCCCAGGAGCAGCTATCCAAACGTGAGAATCACACTCCTAAGCGTGAAAAGCAAGATGTTGGAATTTAGAGGAGGAATACTCTGTGACTAAAGAAGAAGAATCCAAAGTTGAGCTTAGAATATAACCTAGGAGAAACTATCAAGATAATGATCCCGTAGTAAAGGGAGTGAAGTTTAAGATCCCTTCTCTTCAAAGGAAATTTGACCCCCATACTTACCTAGAATGGGAGTGTAGGATGGAGCTTGTTTTCAATTGCCATAATTACATTAAGATGCAGAAAGTTAAGTTGGTTGTGGTGGTGTTTTCATACTATGCAATCACTTGGTGGGACTAGCTAACTATCAGTGGAAGAAGGACGGGTGAGTGATCTATTAGTACTTGACAGGAGCTCAAAGCTTTGATGAGAAAGTGATTCATCCCTACTTACTACCACAGAGACCTCCATCAAAAGTTGCAAAATTTGGTATAGGGTGATCTAACTATTGAAGATTACCATAAAAAAAATAGAAAAGGCGAGGATGAGGGTAGACGTGATAGAGGATCCAGAGGCTACAATGACTAGATTCTTGAAGGGGTTGAATCCAAACATCGCAGATGTAGTTGAATTGCAGCACTACATGGAGTTAGAGGAGATGGTGCAAAAGACTATCAAAATTGAGAGATAGTTGAAGAGAAGGGGTGGCTATAAACCCAAGAACAAGGGGTGTGTCAAGTGATGATACCTTCAAAACTTAAGGTGGAAACACCTAAAATCTCAAGCAACACTCCAGTTTCTATTATTTGGAGTCAGGATATCCAATGTTATAAGTGTCAGGGATGTGGTCACAAAGCTCTCAAGTGCCCAAACAAACGGGTTATGGCGATTAAATGGACAAATTGAATCTATAGAAAAGAAAGAGTTTGAAATAACGCCTTCTTTGATTGAAAATCAGTCTAATGATGAAGAATGTGCACTTGGAAAACTTTCCTTTATGACTACTTGAACTTTAAATGCGCAAGTCAAGGCAGAAGTAGACCAGAGACAATGCATTAATATCTTCTATACTAGACATTGTGTTAGGGATAAGGTGTGCAGCTTAATTGTTGATGGTGGGAGTTGTGCAAACTTTTGCGAGTACAATCTTGGTGGATAAGCTTGCACTACTAACAATTAATCATCCGAGCCCATATATCAGACACTGATTTACCAATGATGCAGGGGTACGAGTTACAAAACAAGTTCTAGTGGCTGTCAGCATTGGGAAGTATGAGGATGATTTATTGTGTAACATAGTTCCTATGCAAGCAAGCCATATTCTACTTGGAAGACCTTGGCAGTTTGACAAAGAGAGTTGATTATAGCAAACTTTCTAATAGCCGTTCTTTCAAATATAAGGATAGGAAAATTACACTTACTCCACTTACCCCCCCAACAAGTGTATGAGGACCAGTTTTATTTGAAATGGTAATATGAAAAGGAGTTGGCAAGGAGAAAAAGAGAGAGTGAACGCAAGCTAAAGGAGAACAAATGTTGAGGAAAAAAAATCTAATTGTTTGTTGACTGGGTCATTATCGTAGGACTCAATATTTTCTGCTAGCCCATCAATTTATCCTCTATTTCATTCTTTTATGGCTACTTTGCAGGGATTTGAGCAAGGTGATCACAATTATTTTCAACAAGAAAAGGTCAAAATTTTGAGGACAAATCTTCTTAAAGAGAAAAGGAATGATATGGATGCAGAGGGAATAATTAGTTGAAGTGTTTGTTCAAGGAGGGGGTAGAAGACTTTGTACTATAAGTCATTGGTACATCTTGTGACTGAACACAAAAACATTGTGACTAGAAGACTTGTGTCAGATAAGACGCGTGCACGTCCGAGTTGTTGTTTCCTAGTAAGGAGATTTTGCGGATCGTATCGTGATTTTTAGGATTTTTCCTATTTTACCGTTTTAATTAATTATTGTTTGGCTTTAAACTAACCTCTTTATTTAGTTATTTTTTTAATCAATAAAAAGGCCAATGTTGTGTTAAACCTTTGAGTTTAATGGGCCAATTATTGAGTCAAGTTTGTTTGGTTATTAGGGTCCAATCCTTAGGAATTAGTCTAGAAAGCTATCTCTTTTAAATAACGTTGTATGGAACATGGTTATTCAGTTGAAAGTTCATGACATTAAACCTTTGAGATTTTCCCTAAGTTTGAATGGATTCTCTTGCTTAACTCCAAATCTTGATTCACTTTGAGTGTGTTCTTGAGTGGATTGAGTGTTGTATCAATTTGGTATTCACCCAAATTGTGGTTGGCCTACCCAAATTCCATCCAAATTTTGTTCGAACCTGTCTCCTTACGAATTGGCATTTTCCTGTGGGATTGTGAATTTCTCTCATCCTAGGAGATTTCGTATCAGGACCTTGAACATTACTATCTCGGCTAGTTATGGCATAATTTTCTTATATATGTGAAACTTACTCTCATAGTGAATTAACTATACTTTTAGTTGAACCATACCTACTCTCATGGCTATGAAATTAATTACAAGCTTATTTCTTCTATAAAATTAGATGAAACAAAGCCACAAAAGGTACAAAAGTGCATCTCCGCTCTCGTGAGTATACTCTCTAAGATTAGCACTTTCTTGAACTAGTGTTAAATTCCAATTTTCATTAAAGAAACAACTCCTTTAAATAATCACAATTAATGGTATCAAGTTAATCATGATTGAAGGAGAAAAAGAGCTAAATAACTTGCAAGACTTTAGTTATGGTGGCTATTTTAATTAGTTCAATAGTTTTAGAAATCATTTGTATTGTATGTCCATCTTTGACTTATTGGAAAACTATGGAAGTGTAGGAATAAATTTTTTTATTAAGGAGATCAAAATGAATATGTAATAGATTATCTTTAGTCTCAAATACCTTGTTTGATATGTCTTTAACTCATTCCATTCCCAAGATTTTGAGAAATGGCACTAAGGTTGTTTAAAAGGATCCAACAATAAATATGTTTAAACAGAAACAACAAAGATATCTTACTGTAATTTGGAATGCATCCCCTAATAATATGCTTAAAATGAAGGTTGATGGAGATTCTAAAGAAATTGGGGTCTTGTAACAGTTGGTGATATTCTTCGAGATCATCAGGATTGTGTTCTTCGTGCATTTTAGTCCTTCTTTGGTTACAAATCAAATATGGAAGTTGAGGCAATGGCTTTATTAGAAGAAACTAGATTTTGTGTCTAACATCATATAAAGGATGTTATCTTTGAGATTAATTCAAAACTGCTTTGTTATCTTATGAATGATATTTATAGGATCCCTTAAAAGATTGATTGAATTATATAACAAATCAAATTCTCATTTACTTACTCTTTTAGAAAATATAATATCTCTATAGTGTTGTTAATCATGTCGAGTATTTGATATTTGAACTCAACTCATACCTTTATTGAGGTAGGCTCAAGCTTGCTTGATTATGTGCATGAGCTTTAAATTGTGTTGGAGATCTACTTATCAAATCTAACTTCAAGCTCGAATTTGAAACACCTGTGTTGAGTTCGAACTCGACTCGTTTGTATGAGCTCGAGTGAGATTGAGTACAAAAATACTTGTACAAATACCTATGACCAGTTTTACAGGACTCAATATCTAGTAGTTAACATATTCTGCAGAATCTTGCAAAAAATGCATTTCAAACAAATGGAAAAATCACAATTCACAAACACTAACAAATTTAAACAATTTTAAGATCAATTAGCTCCAAACCTCCAAACTACATGTGAAAGTTTGAATGAAAACTAGCTTCTTCTCTAATTCTTTAATTTTCAACAAGGTATCAAGGACCAAATCCGAATTCCAAGCATGAGTTAACTTCTTCAAGATTCTAGATTTTTGCATCAAATCAAAATTTCTTCAAAGTTTAGATTCAATATTCCATATTCAAGCACTAGCCACAAAGTCAACATTCATTCAGCCTTCAAGAAGTTTGAGTTCACAAAATTCTCTAAAAAATTAGACATAAAGAATTTTTAAATACAATAAAAACATCCAAATAAATAAACCAATGTTAGAAGGAGTATTACACTTACACAAGACTGGTTTTTTTTAGTCCATGAACATTGTGGATCTAGTTATTACCACAAGGTAGCATTTGTACTGTTTCAATCAAATATAGAAGCATGTTAATCATTAATATATTCATTATAAAGTTCTAAAGAATCTCTTTAATATCAGCAATGAATTTGGGAGCTACATCCATACAATAAGTAATTGAAAAAGTATGAGTAGCAAGAATTATTTTGTTTCTCTAATCCAATATAGTATCCAATGATAGCAATAGATTGCTTTCTTCTCAATATTTATTAAATTTTGCAGATATACTTATAGTCATAACCCTAATATGGTTAGAATTATCAAGATTTTTTTTTATTAAAAGGCTCCTTAATCCTATAAAGCAATTGGATACTCAGATTCAGAAATCATCATAGTGATTTCACAAAAGATACCCAAAAATTCATATACTTCTACCATTTTTATCCACTCATATTCACTTGAAACATAATGAAATCCACGATCAATATCTTTATATCTTGGAAAGATATCCTTTGAACTCTAAAGTTGAAGCCGTTCTATTCAACCTTGTTGGACAATTTAAAATTAATTTTCTAGAGGATAACTAAAGCTCTTTTTTTTTTTTTTAATTTTGGCAACTTGAATGAGTCAAGACTCTGAATTGTTCAATTATTTGATTCCCTCTCTAACAACAACAATCACATGACCAAGTTGTTTAAGATCATCCTACATTAAAATATTAAGTACATGCACAACACGTAACATGAAAAATTTTTCCTTCAATACTTAACTCTTTTTTAGAGAAAAATCATCTCCAAATGTCCTAATGCATACACCATTATAAGAAGCATCATCTACAGTTATACTATAAAAACTAGGTTGTCCATGATTTGGTGGTGCTTTTTGTTTGGCATGTGTTATATGGTAATAGAAAAAATGTGAAGTCATGATGTTAGTTGGTTTTTGTTGAAGTTTAATAATATTAGTATCAAATATTTATTAAATTGAAAAATATTTATTACTTAATTCTTCGGTACAATATGCTTATTAATAGAAATTACTCAGAAAAAAGGACATTGAAGAGAAATAAAATAGAGGGAAAATGAAAATAATTGAAAAAAAAAATCAAAGATGATGATATAGAACAAAAAAGATGGCATCATTGTTATACTATTGAAATGAAAAAATAGATAAACAATGGATAAAAATAGTAGCAATGAATGTGTCTAAAGAACATTAAAAATGAAGGAATCTTTTTAATTATTTCATAAACAAAAGAAGGAGAAAAAATTGAAATGCAGAGAAATCTAAATAGAAAGGGATTTGGAATGGAATTGGCAAAAAAATATTTCACTGAATTTAAACAGGAAAAGGAAAAAATCTAAAATGCAGAGAAATATAGAGTAAATTATATAAAATTAATTTTTTAATCATGCACTCTATATTCAACTGAAGGTCACAATATTCAATTGTAAATGATTTAATTTTTTTTGTGTGAAATTCAGAGGAATTTGGAGCATAATTAACACTAAAATTGTTTAACAAAATTGAAAGGAAAAAAGGAAAAAAATCAAAATTTAGAGAAAAATCTAAGAGATGAATTTTTTTTAATCATGTCAAGTTTATTCAATTGGAGTTCACCATATCCAATACAAAAGATATCATTATTATTATACTATTAAAATTAAGTAATATACAAGTAATGTCAAGGAATAATAATAGTAGATTTGTTTAGAAAGTATTGAATAAGCGTTTAATCAAGAGATCCTTTATTTTTGTTTTAATGTAAATAGAATATATATGGAATAAACTTAAACATTATTTTTCTATTATTTAAAATCATTGAAACAGTTGGAGCTCAGCACATCTAACACAAAAAATATTAGCATAATTATTTTTTAGCAACAAAGAAATAAATAAATGGTGCATAAAAATAGTAATAGCTAATGTATCCAAAGAATATTAAATAAGTGTCCAATGAAGAAAGCTTCCATTTTTTCGTTAATATAGAGGAATTTGGAGCAAAATGTATCTTGGGTTTTTTTTTTATCAAATTATGTTCATTAATACCAAGCATCTTTCAATAATACAGAGAGATTTGGGACAAAATTTACCTGAAAATTTTCGGTACACTATGCTTATTAATACCCTTTATTTTTTTTTTGGTCAAGAATGTAGATAAAATTTGTAGCAAATTTTTTGATTAGGGTTGTAGATGAAATTTGGAGCGGAACTCATACTAAAATGTTAATCTAAATTTATAAATATCTCTCAAAGAGAAAAAGCAAGCAAAATAATTTTTGTTAGAATCCATTTGAGACAAATTTGAAATAAACTATAGCAATGAATTCGTGCAAAAAGTGTTATATAAGTGGCTACTAAAGGGACTTTTATTTTTTCTGGTCAAGAATGTAGACAAAATTTGGAGCAGATTTTTTTGGTCAGGATTGTAGACGAAATTTGGAGTGGAACTCACACTAAAATATTAATCTGAATTAATAAATATCTCTTAAAGGGAAAAAACATGCAAAATCATTTTTTTCTTAGAATCCATTCGTTTGCCTATTATTTGTTTGAGAGTTTTCTTTTTTTTTGTGTTTTGGGTTGGTAAGAAAAATGTGAAATGGTTATATTATGTTAATGATGCTAAGGTTTCATAGAATTTGTGATACAGAAGCTTAAGTATGTGTATGAAAAGTTTGGGTGTGGATGAAATTTTATGGCTAGGTAGTATTAATATTGTGATCGTTAATTAATGTATATTGGTAACAGATACAAATAGTGAAAATATTCAATATTATTAAATTTTTAAAGGAAGAGGATCTTAGTTTTTACCATTGTTGTATATAATGAAAATTTGCAGATGGTAAGTTAATAGCCTATCATTTATATGGATCATTGGAAAATTGATGGTGGTAAAAATGCATTTTATTAGATGAAAATATATATAGTGTTAATTGTATTTAGTATTTTTACATCTAAGGATTGGAATAATTTAAGCACTACTGTGGATAGATTTTTACAAATTTGTCATCAAATATCTACATTTGATATTAGTTTTTGACCTAAGTGTGCTATTATAGTTATATATCCTAGTTTAATAGGATGATATTTGAGCTTTTTTTTTTCCATCCATAAGTGAAAATGTTATCTTCAATCTTGATATCTCAACTCTTGTGGTAGCAGTGGTTCACAATGATGCCATTCTTATTTGGTGAAATGTGTATGTGTCTTCAAGGTGTAACTCCTGCAATACCAAAGAGATTGGTGTTAGTTTTTTTTTTAATGCGGAAAAACTGCATACAAATTGAAGTATGAACATTACTAAATATTCCATGTCTGGCAGTCAGATCGTCAAGTAAAATGAAAACTTTGTAAGCAATCCTTCTCTTGGGGAGAAAATGCCTGTGATTTTTTATGGAAAAATAAAAAATAAGGAAGTTATTTGTAGCTGGATATTAGCTGAGAGGAGGAGCTCGGGTAAGTTACCATGTTCTTTTTCGATGTCGGCATGAATTGGAGTTATATTCTATCCATAAATTCGTAAAAAGTTGAGCAATCAAGAACTGTGGCGGCCCCACCTCCCCCTAAGGCGAACCAGAGGGTTCGGCGAGTCGCCTGCCCAGCTCTCGCTGGGACTCACTCACTCATCATCTAACATCATCAAATATAATTCGTAAATAAACTTTACTTCTCGCATAAGCCAAGTACTTAAACAAACCGTACCATTCAACTTACTCTGTCCAAAAGTACAATTTCAAGCATCAAAGAAAATGTCGAACTTAAAATACTTAAATTCAACTTTATTTACAACTTAAAATTCCTAATCCAGGGCACAGAAGCACCACAGGATTCACATTTTCCCAAAGACACAAAAGTCATCCAAAAGATACTAAAGTTTTCGCAAAGTACAAATACAAAAGTGGGCATTCAAAATATAACATTTCTTTCTAGTTCTCCAAGACTTCATGCAATTCAGAACCTGTCAAGGAAAACAAATTGGAAAGGATGAGCCAATAGCTCAGTGGTGTCTCGAAACATGCAATTCACATTGGGCAATTTAACAAGTACAAATGGACAAGTAGGCAATTAACAATTTAGGAAATCGAAGTAACATGACAAGAAAAGGATACGGGGCTCTCAGGAGCCAAAGTCCACGCGCTTGATCAGGAAATTTTTAGTAGTTGACACTCCGTCAACTTTCACTACCTAACCTCCATGTAGAATATTTCCTACTCTACTTGTCTCATAGCAACGACTTCCCCCTTATTTTCGGGCCCGACTCCAACACGAATTTTGCAAGCACTTTTACCAAGACGGCAGAGAGGTACCTTCCACTCTAATAGAGCGTGGTACGTGCATCCGTTTGGTTTATTTAGTCGACGAGACCACGCTCCAATCGACCTTGCAACACTTGTACTTGTGGCATTTCACACAATCACATAGCATATAACATTTCATGATATCTCTAGCAAGTACTTTTAACAAGTAGTTCAACTAGCAGGTAAACACGATTCAGGCAAGAGACACTCACCTCAAGTGAAGAGTCTAGAATTCTAAACTTTGATCGAGATTGTGCTCTTCACCAACTCCTAAAATCATACAAATAATTCACATAAATTTTCACTTTTGAGTTGGCGAATTTAACTCGAGTCAACTAGCATTTAATTTCACTCAAAAATCCCAAACTAGTATTAATCGTTTTCTCAAAGTGAAATTCACAAATTTCGAGTGAAATTAAATTTTGAGGTTTCTTTAAAACCAAAAACTTGCTAAATTCGTCAAATATTCCAATAACCAAGTTAAAACTAGTCGTTGGAATTTCTATAAAATAGAAACTCCTTAAGTTTGCCAAATTCCATTGACCAACTTGGTTCAAGGATTTTTTTTTTATGAAGGCAAAAACTTGAGTTTTCAAGAAAATTTCCAGATTTGGCATATTTCTCGAAATAGGGCATTTGGTCTAATAAAATTCAAGGTTATTGACTCGAAGTGGACCTAGTAACAAAGGTTAATGCTAGAAAACATTTTCGGGACAATTTAGTCCAAAACTTTTCAACTATCCAAAAGCTACATTTTCTCCCAAACAATACTACACATTGGTAAACATGTATACAGCCCAAATAGTTCACAAATTTGTCGAAATCAACCCCCAAAAATTCGACCAAAATCTGGAAAATTTCCAGAATTTTCGGGTAGCTCAAAGGGCATTTTTCTCTTTGATTTTTCAATGAAATTTCCCATTGTACCAAAGCTGCATTTTCACCAAAACTACTCTACACATATAGGTGAACATATACATGATTTAAATAGCCCAATAACTTCACAAAATCCAGCTCAAGAATTCGGGTAACAATGGAAGAAAGTCAAGCCTATTTGTGCGGCTATAGCAGAGCAGAATTTTCTCCTCTTTTTGCTCAACCATTTTCAACTTATAAGTCATACTTTAAGTCCATAACAATCACAACTAACTAGTCTAACCTCCCAACAAGCAATCTAGTTTATTACCTAAGTAAAAATTGCAGAACAACAACCGGTAACCAAGCTGGAATTTTGCCTTCCCATTTCGGCCAGCTCTCCATTTTCATTCTTAAAATTTCCCAAACATTTACCCTGTTATTCTTGGTTTTGATGATCACAAAAGTTCTTTGAAATATCTATCTAACCTTCTTCAAATATAAGTGTTTTTGCCTATCAAAGAATCAGGTACTAAAATGTCATGAAATGCAAATCAACCAAAAGAAGAAGCAAAAACAGGACACTCATGTCGGACGGCCGAAAGGAATCTGTCGGACGTCCGAAAGGATAAAGAACATCAGGAAGGAAGCTCTGTCGGACGCTCATAAGGAAGCATCGGACGTCCGGAAGGATCGGACGCACACCTCGGACGCATATCAACCAGATCGGACGTCCGAAAAATTTCAAGATAACTTGCTAGCTCTCGGCCTACGATCGGACGCTGTGCTGTCGGACGACAAAAACTCATCGGACGTCCGAACTTCAACTTGGCTGTTTTCGGACGATTGGTTCGGACGATGATTTGATCGTCGGACGTCCGAAAGCCCCAACGGCTAGCTGACCCTTCATCTGCCTTCTATCCGTTGGAAGCTTTAATGAAGCCCATTTCTGTTCCCCTTTAAAAACAAACTGTTCTGAACGAAGGAAGGACTTTTGCACACTTTGTTTACAAGATCTCAAGAGATATTTTAGCTAGAAAATAGTCTCCAAAGCAAGATTTGTTTTAAAGTGGTGTGAATTTCTGGTGAGCATTTCTTTTGTGACTGAAAGGATCTTTAGTGTAGCTTTGTTGAGGGTTTTCTGAGTGATTGTAAAACTTCTTAGCTTGACTAAGTGAGGCTTAGGGCAAGGAGGAAGTGCTCCCTCTATTGTACATCTAGTTGATCTTCTTCCATCTAAGAGAAGTTGCTCTTCCTAGTGTGTGGTCTTCAAGTTTGAGGATAGCTTGGTAGACACTTGGTTTGATTCCCTAATTTACTTTTCTGTTTAATAAAATTCTCATTGCTTGTCTATACTTGTGTTTCTGATCAATATTGCTCTTGTCTTCTAATCTACTTGGTTGATCATTACTAGAAAAGAAGGTAAATTTTTATTAAAGAAAAAGTGCATAAATTTGGTTAAGATTTTAATCAACCCAATTCACCCCCCCTCTTGGTTGTCTTTGGGACTTACAATTGGTATCAGAGCTTGGTCTCCTTGAGATTAAGCTCTAACGGCTTGGAGTAAAGATGACAACCAGTCATGCTATGTTTGTTGAGGGGCAATCTGTTACTAGGCCTCCCATGTTCAGTGGCTCCAACTATGTTAGCTGGAAAGAACGAATGATTATCTTTTTGCAATCTATTGATATTGAACTGTGGTTTATTGTGAGTGAAGGACCGCATGAAGCTAACTTTCTTGATGCAGATACAGGGCTGCTTCGGCCAAAAATGAGAGCTGAAATGAATGCTCAAGATAGGACTAACCTCACATTGAATGCCAAGGCCATGAATGTTCTTTATAGTGCCTTAGATTCAAATGAATCAATTAGAGTGAAAGGCTGTAAATCAGCCAAAGAAATGTGGGATAAGTTAAGAGAAATCCATGAGGGTGGTGACAATGTGAGAGAACAGAGAAAGGCCATTTTGGTCACAAAGTATGAATCATTTAAGATTGAACCTCTTGAGAATATTGACAAAATGTTTTGCAGGTTCATTGACTTGATTAAAGATCTCGAGGTGTTGGGCAAAGAGTACACCTTGGGAGAGAAGAACAGAAAAATTCTCAATGCATTGGGCAAAGAATGGGAAAATAAAGTGACTGCAATAGAGGAGGCTAAGGATTTAAGTTCTGTGCCTATTGAATCTATCATTAACTCACTAACCTCTTATGAGTTAAAACTGAAATCTAAAGTGCAGGAGGAAGAGGATGCTAGAGCAAAAAGAAATATTGCTCTAAAGACTACTCAAAGTGAAGATGATCCAGCTCACTTGGATGATGAAGATTCGGATGGTGATGATAATGATCTTGCTCTCATCACAAGAGGTTTCAAAAGAATCTTGAATAAAAGGAAGTTCAGAAAGGGAGGACCTAGCAATCAATTCCAAAATTATTCATCAAATGCAAGGAACAAAGAAAAACAAGAATTCAACAAGAAGCAAGTGGACAAATGCTATGAATGTGGACAGCCTGGACACTATGCAAACGAATGCCCCATGAAGAAAATGAAAGATGGAAAAGCTGATCGAAAGCCAAGATTCAACAACTTCCAGATTACTTGGAATGAATGCAACTCTGAAGGGGAAGTTGAAGAAGAGGAAGAATCAGCTCAAATGGCCTTCATGGCTATTGGAGATAATGAGGTAACTTCCATACACGTTGTTGAAAAACTGCATAATGCTTTGAAGGAATCTTATGATAAGAACAAGCAGTTAAAACAGAAAATTGTTTTTCTCATTCATGAAAATGCATGTCTCCTTCAACAAAATAAACAACTAAAGACTGACAATGAATGTCTTGTAAGAGCCGGATTTGATGTTCAGAATGAGCTTGATAGAAAGACAAATATTTGTAAAATACTGAAGGAAAGACATGGTGATTTAAAAAGGAGAATGGACAACTTGGATGAGACTTTGAAAGCAAGAAAGCAGGAGTTTATCAAAAGGAACATGTCACCTACACATCCTACTATTTTTCAAAGAACATTTGCACACAACAAAAATGCACATGGTTTCACAACATATAGAAAAGGTGGATTGAGATATGTCAAACCAGTACATGTTAAGGACTCTTCCATTATGTGTGATTTTTGTTGTCAAAGAGGGCATTTGAAAGGTGATTGCTATGTGAAAAGAAATCTGAACAAAGGGATGAAATGCATGTGGTTAGTTAGATACAATGCTAACTATTGCGGACCCAAAAATTAAAAAGGGTACCAAACACTTTCTATTTTCAGGAAAAAGGATCAAACAAGTCCAAATGGTTTATTGATAGCGGCTGCTCAAGGCATATGACCGGTGATCCCTCCTTGTTCATAAAGCTAAAATCAAAATCAAGTGGAAAGGTGACATTCGGTGATGATGTGAAAGCTAAGACAATTGGTATAGGAGATGTTGGTAAGGATGGTGAAACTTTTGTCCATAATGTGCTCTTAGTTGATAACTTAAGTTATAACTTGCTTAGTGTTAGTCAATTATGTGATAAAGACTTGAATGTGTTATTCAAAAAACATGAATGCATTGTGCTTGATTCCAAATATAATATTGTGTTCAAAGGTAAGAGGTTCAACGACATATATATTGTGGTTCTTGATAAAATTGATTCATCTAGCTTGAAATGTCTTAAAGCTTCAAATGAAGATCCTTGGTTGTGGCATAGAAGACTTTGTCATTTTAACATGGATTTACTAAAGGAAATTTCGAAAAAGGAGTTGGTTAGAGGCTTGCCAAAAATCAGTTTTGATAAGGACAAAATATGTGATGCATGTCAATTTGGGAAGCAAACAAAAAATTCCTTTAAACCTAAGATGTGTGTATCTACTTCTAAACCTTTGGAACTATTGCATCTTGATTTATTTGGTCCCACTCAAATTACTAGCTTGGGTGGTAAAAGATATTGTTTTGTAATTGTTGATGATTATTCTAGATACACTTGGGTGCTATTTCTTGCTCATAAAGATGATGCCTTCAAGAATTTTACTTCATTGTTTGCTAAAGTGCAAAATCTGCTTGGCTTAAAAATTGTTAGGATTAGAAGTGATAATGGAACGGAATTCAAATATTGTGGTTTTCCAGATTTCTGTGATCATAATGGCATTACACATGAGTTTTCAATTGCAAGAAGTCCACAACAAAATGGTGTTGTAGAAAGGAAAAACAGGACACTACAAGAGGCTGCTAGAACTATGTTAAGTGAATGTAGTTTGCCTAAATACCTTTGGGCTGAAGCGGTAAACACTGCATGTTATGTGATGAATAGAATACTTTTGAGACCTATTTTAAAGAAAACTCCTTATGAGCTGATTTTTGATAAGAAACCTACGGTTGGTTATTTCAAAGTATTTGGTTGTAAATGCTTTATTTTGAATCTAAAGGAACATCTTGGTAAGTTTGATAAAAAATCTGATGAAGGAATATTTTTGGGGTATTGTGAGAATAAAAGAGGATATAGAGTTTTTAATAGAAGGACTCTTGTGATTGAAGAAGCTATACATATAACATTTGATGAAACAAATGATGATAATTCCAAAAGTTCGTGTGAGGATGATGATGTAGGTGTTCGAGAAGGAATGGAAAAGCTATCAATTGGAAATGAAGGAAGCTCTAAACCAGCAGCAACTGAAATGGAAAATGAAGTTCATAATGATCAAGAAGAAGAAGATGAAGACAAAAATGATGATCCACTCAAAGATCTTCCCAAGGCTTGGAAATTCAGGCAAAATCATCCAAAAGAGCTTATAATTGGTGATCCATCCGAGAAGGTAAACACTCGTTCCTCATCTAGAAAATTGATTGACAATTTTGCTTTAGTTTCTCTCTTTGAACCCAAAAATATCAATGATGCTTTAAAGGATGAAAACTGGATTTTGGCAATGCAAGAAGAACTTAATCAATTTGAGAGAAATGAAATTTGGACACTTGTTAATAGACCTCAAAATCAACCTATCATTGGTACAAAGTGGATTTTTAGAAATAAGTTGGATGATAAAGGTGTTGTTGTAAGAAATAAAGCCAGATTAGTTGCCAAAGGATCTGCACAAGAAGAAGGAATTGATTTTGATGAAACATTTGCTCCCGTAGCAAGATTAGAATCTATTAGAATGCTTCTTGCTTTTGCATGCTTTAAAGGCTTCAAATTGTTTCAAATGGATGTTAAAAGTGCCTTTTTAAATGGTTTTATTGATCAAGAAGTATATGTGGATCAACCCCCCGGTTTTGAAAATACAAAATTTCCAAGTCATGTGTTTAAACTATCTAAAGCTTTATATGGTCTAAAACAAGCTCCAAGAGCTTGGTATGAAAGACTAAGTGGTTTTTTTGATTGAAAATGGTTTCAAAAGGGGTGTTGTGGACACCACACTTTTTACTAAGCAAGTGTTGAATGACCTTCTTATTGTGCAAATATATGTTGATGATATTATTTTTGGTGCTACTAATGAGTATCTATGCAAGGAGTTTTCCACCACTATGCAAAATGAATTTGAAATGAGTATGATGGGAGAATTAAATTTCTTCCTTGGACTTCAAATACATCAAGCGCTTGAGGGAATTTTTATAAATCAAGCAAAATATACCAAGGAATTGCTGAAAAGGTTTGGCATGGAGGACTCAAAGCAAGTTGGAACTCCAATGTGCACTTCTACAAAGCTTGACAAAGATGAAGAAGGTAATCATGTGGATGAAAAGCATTATAGAGGTATGATCGGAAGCCTACTCTATTTAACCACAAGTAGACCTGATATTATGTTTGCTGTTTGCTTGTGTGCTAGATTTCAATCTTGTCCAAAAGAATCACATTTGAATGCTGTAAAAAGGATTTTTAGGTATTTGAAAGGTACATTAGACTATGGTCTTCGGTATGCTAGATCTAATGAGTTTGCACTATATGGTTATTCGGATGCTGATTTTGGAGGTTGTCGTGTGGATAGAAAGAGTACTAGTGGAACTTGTCATTTTCTTGGAAATTGTTTAGTCTCTTGGTTTAGCAAAAAGCAAAATGCAATATCTTTGTCTACAACCGAAGCGGAATATATTGCCGCTAGTGCATGTTGTGCTCAACTTTTGTGGATGAAGCACACTTTGAATGATTTTGGATTGTTGTATGACTGCATGCCTGTATTCTGTGATAATACTAGTGCTATAAATTTGACCAAAAATCCTATTCATCATTCTAGGACAAAGCACATAGATATAAAGCATCACTTCATTCGTGATCTTGTTCAAAAAGGTGAAATATGTGTAAATTATGTTTGTTCTAAAGATCAATTTGCTGATATTTTTACCAAAGCTCTGCCATTAGATCAGTTCATTCATCTAAGATCAAAATTAGGAATAATCGAAAAATCATCCTAAAATTTCTCAAAGTCTTCGGATGTCCGAAAGAAGATGAACGGACGTCCGATGATGTTCTTCAGCCATTTTCCAGAATTGCGCCTGTTCGGACGCAACTGTCGGACGCACAACTTCGTTCGGCCGTCCGACAGTGCAACGGCTCATTTTTTAAAACAACTTTCTTCCTCATTTGCTTCAGACTCTTCCCATTTTATTTCCTCTCGGACGAAAACCCTCTTGTCTCTCACTCTCAAATTCATATCGTTCTGAAGCCCCCATTCCAAAATTGACTCAACCAAAACAGTTCCTGATCAATTGCGAGTCATTATTCCTGATCATTTCACAGAATCATCTATCACTTCGCACATTCCCAAATTTTCTTCAAAACCCTATCTTTTCATAACCGCTCTGTCAAATCTTCTACAAGGCTTTTTTGTTCCAAAATTTTTGTGCGATTCACTTTCCTCCTACTGTGTGTATCATTTGCATCTATCATTCCATACATTTCGCACAATGGTGAATCTAAGGGGAGGAAAAGTTACTGCCGGACGCAAGCATCCACTCAGGGATGAGGATGAGAGTCTTCCCACTGTCAAACGGACATCCAAACGCTTCAAAAGAGGAGCTATCAAGGGTCAAATGTCACGGCCTACACCACAACCCTCCTCTCAGCCTGAATCTGGACAGAGGACATCTTCTCAACCGCCTCCAAAATCAGCCCCTCCTCCTACATTCTTTGATGATGCTGCGAAAGACAAATACTCCTGGATATCCCAGAAGGGTGTCATCCCTCAAAGAACTGTAAACCCCTCTGAATTTCGCTCCATAGGTTTAGAATCCATTCTGAGTCTATTTGCTTTCCAGAAATGGTCACATCTTATTTCTATGCCAAATGTCTACTATCCTGATATGTTGCATCAATTTTTTGCCAATCTTAGGAAAGGTTCTGACCAAACTGAAATATTTTTCAGGGTTAATGGGGTAGACTTAATCTTTGACTCTGAAATTGTGAACTCCATTTTAAATACTACCATTGAACGTTTATGCAAAGATAAGATTGCTAATTTCTTTTCCTATGAAGAGCTCCCGACTGCGGCAAATCATTTTGATGGGACAAAAATGTTAACCTATTTCAAAAGAAGTTTTTCCTCACCTGCTGATGCTAAATTGAATGATCTGGCCCCTGTGAATTTAATTGCTTTTTCTATCATTTCAAACCTGCTTGTGCCTACTGATGGCCATAGAACTGATGCAAACAAAATGGAGTTGTACCTCTTTTATTGTTTTCAAGAAAAAATTCGTATTGATTTTGGTTTTGTCATGTGCAAGTTTTTACTTCGCTATGCCACTGATTCTCGCAGAAAATTATCTTATGGAAAGTTTCTTCAAAAGATTTTTGAGTTTTACAAAGTCCATATTCTAGGTGTTTGTCCTAAAGAAGCATCTTCTTATGCCTTTACAAAAGGGTATTTTGAAAGGAAAAATCTTGTTTTTAAAGATAATCTGTGGGCTTATAAGGGTGCATCATCTAGTGAACTTAGGTCTAAGGCTGCACATGATCCTTCATCTATTCCACTCACTCCCATTCATCCTAGGAAATCTGCCTCTAAGGCATCTTCCTCTTCCAGTGATGAAGTAATTGAGCTCCTTCGTGAACTCAAACAGCATGTTCTTCTTCTAGAACATGGCCTAATGCTCACCATGTCCTCTGAGCAACAAACTGCCTTTCTAGACAAAAAGAACCTTCTCTTTCCCCCACCTGTGGTTGAGGAAGTGTCCCATGACAAAGAGCCACACCCCACTGATCCAAGCTCATCAATTCCAGACCCTGGTTCATCAACCCCTGTGACTCCTCATGGTCCTTCCACAGCAGATAAAGGCAAGGAACCAGTTGAAGTGGATGCTGAAGCTGATGAAGAAACTGAAGAGGAGGACCTCTCCCAATATCAGCTCTCTCGAAGGACACCTGGATCCACATAGTTCATCACTTAGGACATTTGCATTGTGTTTGTCTTGTTTATGTGTTTGTGGTATTCAACAATGAATATGTAATGTAATGGATATTTGAAGTTTCTTTTGGTATGTTTTGATGGATGTTTAAGTACTGTTTTGATGGATGTCTAAGTATTTTAATGGATGGTTGTTTGTCTATTCTGATTGTGTGAATGCAATGAATTTGGTTTTCATTGATGAATGTGTTTGTGGATGTGTTGATTGTGATTGGTTGCCCTTTTGTGATGACAAAAAGGGGGAGAGGATTGGTGTTGATTAGGATTGGTGTTGATTGATGATTGATTGGTGATGTTGGATATGTTGGATTGATTGTTTAAATTCAGTTGATGATTGTGATGGATTGATTGGCTGATATGCTTAATTGTCATATTTTTGGAAAATTATTTAATTCGGTTGGGCAGCCAAGTGAGGGGGAGCTTTTCAAATCTTTTTATGATTCATTAAGTAAGGGGGAGTTCTTGTCTATTGAGAAAGGGGGAGTTTTTACTGCAATCATCAAATCTCATTCCAAACTTTTGTTTTGTCATCATCAAAAAGGGGGAGAATGTTATTCTTGGTTTTGATGATCACAAAAGTTCTTTGAAATATCTATCTAACCTTCTTCAAATATAAGTGTTTTTGCCTATCAAAGAATCAGGTACTAAAATGTCATGAAATGCAAATCAACCAAAAGAAGAAGCAAAAACAGGACACTCATGTCGGACGGCCGAAAGGAATCTGTCGGACGTCCGAAAGGATAAAGAACATCAGGAAGGAAGCTCTGTCGGACGCTCATAAGGAAGCATCGGACGTCCGGAAGGATCGGACGCACACCTCGGACGCATATCAACCAGATCGGACGTCCGAAAAATTTCAAGATAACTTGCTAGCTCTCGGCCTACGATCGGACGCTGTGCTGTCGGACGACAAAAACTCATCGGACGTCCGAACTTCAACTTGGCTGTTTTCGGACGATTGGTTCGGACGATGATTTGATCGTCGGACGTCCGAAAGCCCCAACGGCTAGCTGACCCTTCATCTGCCTTCTATCCGTTGGAAGCTTTAATGAAGCCCATTTCTGTTCCCCTTTAAAAACAAACTGTTCTGAACGAAGGAAGGACTTTTGCACACTTTGTTTACAAGATCTCAAGAGATATTTTAGCTAGAAAATAGTCTCCAAAGCAAGATTTGTTTTAAAGTGGTGTGAATTTCTGGTGAGCATTTCTTTTGTGACTGAAAGGATCTTTAGTGTAGCTTTGTTGAGGGTTTTCTGAGTGATTGTAAAACTTCTTAGCTTGACTAAGTGAGGCTTAGGGCAAGGAGGAAGTGCTCCCTCCATTGTACATCTAGTTGATCTTCTTCCATCTAAGAAAAGTTGCTCTTCCTAGTGTGTGGTCTTCAAGTTTGAGGATAGCTTGGTAGACACTTGGTTTGATTCCCTAATTTACTTTTCTGTTTAATAAAATTCTCATTGCTTGTCTATACTTGTGTTTCTGATCAATATTGCTCTTGTCTTCTAATCTACTTGGTTGATCATTACTAGAAAAGAAGGTAAATTTTTATTAAAGAAAAAGTGCATAAATTTGGTTAAGATTTTAATCAACCCAATTCACCCCCCCTCTTGGTTGTCTTTGGGACTTACATACCCACCACAAAACACACATATAAACACATAAAACACCTCGAGCTTCATCAATCATTAGCTTAGAGGTTCAGCAACCCAACAAGTTTCACCAACGCAAGTTAACATTTCATGAACCACAAGCTGTAAAATCTGAAATTTTTGGCTAAGGTGCTAAGCTGGAGTTTGTTACCTTCAAGTGGGTTGTTTACTAGCTAAATGTATTGTCAAGTTCCTCAAGTTGCTCCAAGAACCACAGAGGATCAGCCGGCTCCCTTGCTCTCTGTTTCCCTTTCGATCTGGCCAGTCACCGCAGCAGCACAGCAGCGACTGAAAATGAAAAGGGCTGGGGTTCTGGGGTTTTTGGTGAGCTTGAGATGGTTCTGTGGTTGGTGGAAGGAAGAAATAGGAAGCTGGTTTGTCTCCTTCACCCTGGTCCGAACAACCCAGCAGTAGTAGCAGCGGCAGGAGCAGCGAGAGTAGCAGCAACAACAACGATCCTCTCCTTCCTCTTGCTCGATCTGGACAGCAGCAAGAAGTGGAGGTGGAAGCCGAAAATGGAAGCTTGAAGACTGGGTGTGAGTGGCTGAAGATGAGAGGCTGTTGGAGCTTGGAAGGCAGCGGTTTCTGCTTCTTCTTGCAGCAGAGGAGCGGAAGTTTAGAGGGGTAAGAAAAGGGTGGTAGCTGGTGACAAGATGGGAGGAAAGTTGGGGTAGTCTAGGGAGTAGTCTAATTGACTTTTGGGCATGCTAATAATGGTGGGAAAATTTTGAATTGAATCGCGTTTACGCGCGAGAATTTTATCTACTGGTAGAAATTCCCCATTTAACACATCCTCAGCTTAGTTGTACATTTTTTATAACCTCTACATATCCTACATTTCAACTTAGGGCTACATTGCGCGTCAGTGCGCAAAAATTTACCCTAATGCTTAGTCGAACGCGAACCGTCAAATAAATTTTTAAAAATTCATGTAAATTAAAATATAACATTTTTATAAGTGAAAACATCATTACTAATATAAATACACATTATTAAATATAAATACATATTATT
>NC_040037.1:23496515-23583839 GCF_003713205.1 Coffea eugenioides
TATGACTTTTGTTAGAACTAGCATGACTACTCTCTTTTGTTATTTGGTTGGCTGACTAGATTTTGGAGCCAGTGCTCATGTGTACATTGGGTTTTGTACCGACTGGAGGTCGGTAATGTGTAAATCTTTTGGTGTGACTTTGTAAATATATGTATATATTTGAAAAGCATTTTGAACTTATCTTTTGTGTGTCTTCTGTGCATACGCTTTACGTCCGTACTTTTGCTCATAGTCTGGATAATAAGTATATGTAATGTTCCGATCTGTTCCGATCTATAGACTTTTGCACTTAAATGGCCTCCGGTACTCGAGGGGGAGATAGAGGGCGAGCACGAAGCCCTGAAAGGGAACAAGGACAAGAGCCAGATCAAGTCGCTACAACCATCCAGCGGATGGCCGATCTACTAGAGCGAATGACAAATCAACAGGGCCAAGGGGGCAGTATTGGGAATCCTGAACATAATCTAGGACATAATCCAGTTAATCACGAAGGAGAGGACCGTGCTTTAGAACGGTTCCAAAAGTTTGCACCTCCTAAGTTTATAGGTGGACCCAATCCTGACCTAACAGAGGCCTGGATAGACCGTATGTTAGATATATTTTCCGCGCTTAGGTATTCGGAGGAGCGGCAGATATCTTTTGCTGTTTTCCAGTTTGAACGGGCCGCTCGAGCCTGGTGGAATGTGATTAAAACCAAGTGGGAGCGCGAACAAACCCCCTGGACCTGGATCAACTTTACACGGGAATTTAATGAAAAATATTTACCACCCATTGTGCAAGAAAAATGGGAAGATGATTTTATCCGCCTGCGTCAAGGGGCATCCAGTATGACGGAGTATGAGACTCAGTTCACTAAACTCTTTCGCTTTGCCCCAGAGCTGGTACTAACAGAGCAAAAGCGAATTCGTCGCTTTGTCCAAGGCTTGAATGTGGAGATCCAGAAGGCTCTAGCAGCTGCTCAGTTGGACACATTTAGCCAAGCGCTTGAAAAAGCACAACGGATTGAGACTGCCAGGGGACATGTTAAAGCCTTCCATGACCGGAAAAGGAGGCAACCCAGCTCGAATGACTCAACGGTTGGATAGAGTTCGCGAAACGAGCCACCAGCTAAGACGAGTAAAGGCACAGATGGTCCACGACCTACAAGAACCCTGAATAGCTTTGGGCGAGGTCAGATAATGCAAGAGCCCCAGAAGAGTGCCCAGCGTGGAGGGTCAAGTACGGCCACTAAGCCAACCTGTGGTTTCTGTGGGGGCAATCACACCGATGAAAATTGCTGGAAAAATAGTTCGGTACGGAAATGCTTCAAATGTGGTAGCACCGAACATTTGATTGCCCGGTGCCCTAAGATGCAGAAGGAAGGACTCAAACCACCAGCAGAAGGGACCACAACGAAGCCGTCAAATGCAGGGGAAAATCGACCCAAAGGGCCAGCAAGAGTGTATGCAATGGGTCAACAAGAGGTGACTGACCCTTCGGCGGGTTTCGAAGGTACGCTTTGACCAAAGAATTAATTTCGAGGACAAAATTGTCCTAAGTGGGGGAGATTGTGAGGCCCCAGTCAGTTCGTAAGTTGATATTAGGGTCATTTAATATTCGGTGTGGTGAAATTAAGGTTTTAGGGCTAAAGAGAAACCCTAAGCTCTGCTAAGATTGAAAACTCTAACTTTGCTTATGATAAAACCCTAGTTTATGCGGTATTCTAGTGTGTGTTTTAGCACAAGAAAAAAATAGGATTCGTTATAGTTTACAGAGGTTTAATAAGTTTGAAAATGGTTAGTAAACTCTGGATTAGCAAACCTCTAGTGTTACAATATTAGAAAGCTTAAATGGAGTTTTATTTATCGCCCGTCTTTTTTCACATTTTCTTTATTAGAAAAATTCCCCAGATAATTTTTATGAGTAAATATAGGTTTTAAATGATTTTCTAGTATCGCTTAGTTTTTGAGAAATTAAGAACGTATATCGGACGTGGGACCCACTAGTGCGGTAAGTTCGGAAAAATTCGGCCAGTTAGGTTAAGTTTTGGATACTGGGTTTAATTTACCGGGTGTTATGAGATATTTAAAGGTACCAAGTGAATAGGTGTAAGAGAGACAAAAAAAAAAAGTTAGGCAAGCATTAAATATGGTGACAAGTGTCACCAAATGGTTGGAGAAACTTTAAGACCACTATTCATTGTCTTACCATTGACTAAATAAATCATAAAAATCACCAAAAATTCCCCATTTTTCTCTAAGACTTGGCCGGCCCTCTCTCTCAAGAAAGGAAGAAAGAAAACTCTCCAAGTTTGCTTCAATCTTGCTTCAATCAACTCACTCAACCTTCCAATCTTGTTTGTGCTCCATAAAACCACTTAAGGGAGTGATAGTGAAGTGTTGTGTGGAGTTATTTGAAAAGCTAAGAGGACCTATTGCTCCCTCTCTCTTGTTTCTAAGGTGAGTTGTGAAGAACCACTTTCCTTCCTTTAATGATACTTAATTTGTGATTAGTGGTAGTATAAGGTGCAATATTATGGATTACATCTTGATTTGTGGTTGAAGTAGTGAAGTTTTCTATTTATTGGTGATTTTTCTGTTTTCATATGAACATGATTGTGTGGCTATCTATGATGATTGGAAATGGTATGTAATGACTCTAGGAGGTGGAAAAGTGATTAATTACAACCAATTTCTGTTTGGAAGAAAAGTACACAAGTTAGGGTTTTTGTGAAGAACATTCTGCCCGGTTTTATAGCTCCTAGTTAGAGGTCAAATTGGCCTTGTCTTAAAACATGAAAGTTGTATGGAATGATATTTTAGAGGTGCCTACAAAATTTCAGGTCAATCGGAGTAGCGTAGAATGAGAAAAGTCGAACTTACCCTTGCTGTCCTGGTTTTACCCGAATGTAAGAATTTCGCCTGTAATTGGTTGTTTTGGCTGGTATTTCTTTGGAATTGGTTGCTAAGGTCTTCTGATGATTTGTATCCCTATTTCTAAGCTTTCGGATGTCTTTGGAATTTCTGGATTTGAACTTAAGTAGGCTGAGTTATGCTGTTTACAGCAGAATGCGTTTTGTGAATCTGTTTTTCCGGTTTTGGTATAGTATCTTGCATTTTTGACCTTGTTACACTCAAAACTGGACAAAGTTGACTTCTTAAACATTGTAGCTCCTTAAGTCCTAAATATGGCTGTAAAATTTCAGATCAATCGGATTAGCGTATCCTGAGTTATAGATGAAATACTCAAGCCTATTTTGAACATCAGATTCTGTACGTTTTTAGTTTAGCTTCTGCCCGTGACTTTTTCGGTTTTGATACCGTACGATATGGGTGTTAACTCCTTCATAAGAAATGTATATCTTGGTTTTAGCTTCGAAACGGTACAAAGTGCGTCAAAATCCGAGTTCCGTAGCTCCTGTTATAACCAAAACAAGATCGATCGTCAGAACTGCCTTGAATCTGGACAGTTCTGACGGGTACTTTGACACTCAACTTTCATTCTGTTCTGAGTGGATACAGGTCTTCGCCAAAACATCAAAGTTTTAGCCTTATGTCTCAGCTTTCTAATGCTTTTGGAATTTCCTAATTTGGATTTGTGAACTGGGAGTTACAGTCCAGTAAACATACCCTGTCCGTTACTCTAGAGTGCGAATTCCTGGAACGGTTTTCTGTACTTTCGACCTATTTCCGTTTAGATCCGGATTGAGGTGTCTTCATGAAAATTGTAACCCTTTCTCTTAGTTTCGCAACGGTACCTCATGTACCTTGATCTGACACTCGTAGCCTCGATTGTGTTCAAAACAGTTTTTACGGCAAAACGGCTAGGCCGTCATTTCCGATTTCCGTATGCCGTTTCCGCACTCGTATGTGCCGATTTTGCCGTTTTGCTTGTTTTAAGTATGTTAGTAGCCGTTTATGATATTATGTGACGCAATCTTCCATTTCAAACGGTGGTGAGTTAGGTGGAGCCGGTGGGGTCTACTAGCTACTCTTCGCGGCACAAATTTCGAATTTTTGCTCTTTTGTTCGTTGTGTAAGTATTCAGACCGCTCTTACGTGTTAGTTGTTTATGTGTTTCGATATGTATGAAAAGGGTACCTAGGCGAGGGTGTACTTTATCGCACTCGACCTAAACCCTAGTTTGCGCACATATTTGTACATGACATATGTATATGAATCATTTTGGAACTAAACCCCTTGAGCTTGTGGCTCGGGGTGACTTTTGAATAAATTTTGTGAAGTTTGTGAGTTTAGGGCCCGATCTCATGACCTAGATGGACTATTCGAGCCGGTTAGGGTTTGGTCGAAGTCAGTCCAACCTGGTTGAGGTCACCAAGTTTGTGAATCCGGTTCACCGATTATGTGGACCAAGTTTGTGACCCGAGCTTGTGAACCAAGCTCAATTTCGTTCGCTCGAGCAAGTTTGTGAGGTGTCTGGCCAGAGAGGGTGATAACGTGTACGGTGGGAGTACAAGTGAAGTTCTACGGACCATTAATTGTGGTCGATGGAGTGTCGGCAGGAGATCATACATGGCACATGAATTGGCTTTGGAGCCACCTGTATCCTTATTATGTGATGTTACTTTTCTGCTTTTGCTTTACTCTTACTGTGTAACTGTTGTTACGTGAAATTGATGCTTTCGCCCCTGTTTACTTACTAAGCATATAGTTTACCCCTTTCCTTTTGTTTTCCTTAGCAGGGGCCGACGCGGGGACTTTTGACACGTACACTAGTGTAGTTAGGTTTGATTGTAATAGTTAGACATATAGTATGTTTGTTTTGTTTTGGTGGTTTGTATAAGGACCCTCCTTAGGGTCTATCTTCTGTTGGTTGTGGTTATAGTATATTAGAGTGGTTTGACTCGATACTTTTGAAGATGTAAATAGAACTTTTGGTGGTTGTATATATTATAAACAGTTCTCTTTTGGTTTAATATAGTTTTATTAGTTTTGTGTTTCGAGTCCTGGCGCGAGCTAGGCAGGCGTTCCGCCGATACCCTAGGGTTCGCCCTTGGGAGAAGCGGGGGCGTCACAGAATTATTTTAAGCAACACAAAGAAGTGCACCACCGAGCAATTCAGGTTCATATTTCTGATGAGGATCACTGGGCAATTCAGTTTTAGCTTGATTTCGTGCGGAGGCAGACCTTTACGAATGAGTGTATTCAGGAAGTCAACATTATATGCCTATTGATGTGTATCAATAGCCTCATCGTAATTGAGATATATTCTTTGACGTCCCGGAAATCTATCCAATAATTTGTTATTAATGTCATGGATACAAGAATAGCCCGGTTCACCACTAAAGTTGCATCTTCTAAGAAAGTTCGCATATTAGGAAAAATGACATTGACCAATGTGTCGAGGGAGGAATCATCATCTAGAAAAGATAAATTCATGAACTCTAGAATCTTAAGAACTTCCTCGTTCATGTTAGTTTACTTACTGCCTTCTCCTACTCGGATCAAGAACTTTGAAAACTCAAGATCAAGACATGCTCCCACTCGGATCAAGACATGCTTCCTCGTTCCTGTTAGTTTACTTAGTGCTTTCTCCCACTCGGATCAAGAATTTTGGAAACTTAGGATCATGAAATGCTCTCATATTTTCACATAATTTGAGCTTTTCTTAAGTGAAGCCAGATAGCTGCATTCACTAAGCTTGCATTAAGTATGTCTTCTTTTCCACCTTTCATAAAAATAGAATGGGTTTGACTAAACTCACCTCCAAAGACAACAATCTTGCCACCAAATAATGAGTCACAATTCAGTCCATCTTTCAACATTTCGTTAAAAACTTCTATTGATCTCCGTTTTGCAATTGTTGCCTCATCCCATATAATTAATTTGACCTCACAAATGAATTGTGTAGTAGCACTTTGTTTTCCAATGCTACAGGTTGTTGATTCTTCATCACACGGTAGGATTTTAAATCGCGAGTGAGCAGTGTGGCCACCAGGTAAGATCGAAATTGTTACACTTCAGGAAGTCACTGCAAGAGCAATTTTCCCTTGAGATCTAATTTTTGCAAGTATAGCTCTGTATAGAAAGATCTTTCTTGTTCCTCCTGGTCCATCAATGAAGAACGCCTGTGGAAGATTATTATTGACAGCATATAATATTTCATCATAGGCAGTCTTTTGGTAAATATTCAGAGATTCAATGCTTGAAATATCATCAGGAGTAATACTAATGCTTTTTTCAGCTTGAATATCCTTTGCTATTAAGTCACATTCTTTCTATTCATTGCCTGATCTAAGTAGACAATAAACTCTTCCCCATGCAATGTCGATGGTTATCAATAAGTTGCAGAGTTTCTCTTTCTATTGCAACTTCTATGTACTAATATCGATGCAAACTAGATGTTGCAAAGAACATGGCATTTCATAAACTATAGCCTCTTGGAGAGCTAAATTTGTTATATTGTCTGATTGTAGTAAGCCTAGCATATTTGCAGCCTCTCTAAAAGTTGAACAAGTATATCCACTAATAGTTCTTAAACTCTTGAACAAGGTTGGCTTTTTAACATGCATTAGAAGTAATCGAAAATAATACCATTCTCCTTCGGATGGATGGGCAACTAATATTCTACAATTTTATGTTTATTTTGACGATAATGACAACTTTTTGTTTGAGTCCTTCATGACAAATATTCGGAATTCAGTGTATAAACAATCAAGCCTCTTAGCATTTCATTAGATGCATTCAGAGCAAAGAATTCTTTTAACACGGTTCTTGACGCACTTGGGTTGTTAATTACGCTTTGAAGTGACCTACTGTCAGGAAAAGCCATAGGTTGTTTATTCTCCAAGTGAACTTGTAGTAGCATTACAGCAGGATGGATTTGGTCGAGATCAAAAGCGAACATCCGCCACATTGCTTTTACAAGTTGGAGCAGAGTCAGTAATATGGATTTGGAGCAGAAACCCATTTTGCACGAACGAAATTCTTGATTTCATCTATTGATTCATTTGAGTCAGAGTCAGTAATATGATAAAGCTCTCTATCATGGCCTTTGTATACACACTTATAAATATATTTTACTGCCTAGATTGTAGAACATATTTCTACATTAATATGACAATTGAATTTTGCTAATAGATATTGCTTATAAGGAATGACCCAATGATTATTGAGCACATGATTATGAACCTTTATTGGTCAAAAAGTTCTATAAAATATTAAGCATGCTAGAGAAATTAGACCTCCCACAGCTATCAGAATTAAATAGCAATGGGTTTCGAGTCTCGATTCATAGAAGTGATATTTCTGGCCAGCCCAAGGGTATGATTGTTTGTGTTGCTACATCCCTACTGCTTCAAACTTCCATTGAGAATCTCTTTGATTTCTTCAAAGATCAGAAAGCTAGAGTTCAAGTTTTTTTTCTCTGTTCATCAATTTTCTTATTAATTATAGCGTTTATTTATCAATATATATTTTTTAAATTTAGTTGGAAATGATGAAATTTTTTGCTTTGGTTGGATCAAATGTAACCTTATAAGATTTTTATTGTTCCCTGTTTAAATAAAAAAGCATTTCCCACATAAACTTGCACGATGAATGCGCTATAACATTTTGTCTGCATAAAAAGTTATGCAAGTTATGCGATTTTGGTCTTTAGTGAAAAAAATTAAACTATTGATAGTATTCCTTCAATATGATTTGTAGTGGGACGTTCTATCTAAAGGAAATCCTATTCATAAAATTGCCATATCTTCGTTGGCACTCATCTTGAAAACTCTATCTCCCACATGAAGGTAAACATTTTGACTTTTTACTTCTACTTGTAGTAAATATGATAATTGGCTTAAAAATAAACTGGAAGTGCACTAATATCTAAAATGATATATGCATGTGCACAATATGAGCATTTTTTTTTCAGATTTCTTATATCATATGGGAAGAAGTATTTTGAGTATCTAATTAGTTTTCCATATATTAAAACCTATGAACATTTAATATTGACTCATATATTATGGTTGTTGCCCATTAATCCAAAAGAAAACAACATACTAATATTTCAAGAAAGAAGCATCGACTTGTTAGGGGCAAATCTAATTTAGGAGTAATTTTAGAAACCTCCTCTGAGGTTTTTGACATTTACAGCGAGCTCCCCTCAAGTTTTATATATTACACCTACCTTCCTTATTTTTACTATTCATGTAATAATATAGGCCCAATAAGCTAGATTTTTTCTCAAAAATCCTAAACTACCCTTTTTGTACAATAACAAAACAAAAAGTATTTCATAAATCATCTTTGTCTACATATGCACCAAACCAATAATACTATCAAGCTAAGTAATTCCATCAACATCGTCATAAAAATTGCTTCTTGCAACCCACATTTAAACTAGACCTGATACTAAAGAAATCATTCACTCTGTCAGTAAAATTCTATAGGTCCCATGAAATAGTTAAACTTACAATCAGTTGCTCGTGCTTTCATAATCGTTAGCTTAGGATGTCAAGGCTTGGTTCCACACAAATTCTTGTACATGAGCCATATTGTAGCCATCAAGGGAATCCTCAAGGGAGTTTCTTGGGTTTGGTTGAAATTAATTAGGTTTAAAATCATAAAGCATCCTTATGACTATTTAAATCTTCAATATATTCTTTTTGCCAAAAACTAAAATTCCATTTGCAACCAATCATTCCTCAAACTTCAAATCCAATGCTGGAGACCATATCTAAACAAAATAATCTAGTTTACCGCCAAATCCCCAAAAATATTAATATCTTAAAGTGCATTTGATAAAACTGAAATCTAAAAATTGAAATATAAAAATTTGAAATCTGAATCCATTATGTTACTGAATTGTTAAGTACTAAATTAGATACATTTGAGTGTATCTCATATTAAGTGATAAATAAATAGTTTATCACAAATTTTTTTTTAGGGCATGTTTTACCAGAAAATTTAGCACCAGTTAATGAATTCAGATATTCTATTTTTTGTTATCAAATGGATCTAAACATGTTAAGATCTAATCCTATTAAATTTAAATGTCAAATTGGGTTACCAAACAGGATCTTAAATATATAGAAGCTCTACTTCCACAAGAAAACCAAAACTAATTTTAAAGGGAAGATGAGAAGAATTAAAAATACACACACACACAATAGAATTAGAGGGATCAATTGTGGAATGGTTGGCAGTTGTAGTAGGCACTGTTGGAGGGAATTGAGAGGGAATCATGGAAGGAAAAAGGGAAAGGGAGAGAGAGATGAGTTCATAGATAAATGAGAATAGAGTGAGATTAAGGGAGAGAGAATGGACGGTCCTTGGTTGTGAGCCGAAGAGATAAGATTTCTAATTTTTTTTTTCATGTGTATATATGTCATTGCATTATATTGTGAATCATCTATTTGGTGAATGTCGTTGCAGTCCTATTATTATGCCAAGGGAGGTCAGTGTAAGTTACAAAACTTGAGGGGAGCTAAGTCAAATTGTTATAGACCTTAGGGGAGGTTTCTGAAATTATCCCTCTAATTTATGCTCTAGCGCCACGTTCAGCTATTACCTCTGCATTAGGTAGTAAAGATAGCACAGATACAAATGTTTTACCATCGGGCTTTATCATCTCAAGTGATGGAGTTGATGGTGGAACTAGAGCTAGAGCTCCTTCTAGTTCTAGCATGATTGGATCGAATAATTCACTGCCAAATGATGGTGCGCCCTAACACATTTTCTGATCGACTACTGACGGATCAGGTAGCCACAATTCATGCTTTTATAAGCTCCATTGTCCAAACAATTAGAATAGCAGTTGGATCTAAGTTTGGGTGAATTAGATTGCTTCAGTAATGGGATTTTCTTGTTGAGTTTTGAATATTGACACTTCTTCGTTTGCTATATTTCTACAAGGATTTTTGAGATATTTTAGTTTTAACTTTTTCCATTGGCTATAACAAATATATATTAGAAGTATAAGACCTATTCGTAATGCAAAATTGCATGCATGACTGTGTACTCTTCTTGTATCTTTTCATCAGAAATTACTTCAAAAGGTTTTGTATTTTTAAAAATTTATAGGCAATATCTAACTATGTAGAAATTCTTGTGAGTCCAAACTTTGTTAGATTTGATCAATTTGGTCACTTAAAGAATATAATAAGATTGGTGATTAGTTATCAATTCCTATCTTTTCTACTTCTTTCACAGATACTTTTGCTTGTCCCAATATTCTGAATTACATCATTCTTTTGGAAGAAAATAATCTACCGGTCAAACATATGTGTAGCCTTTGATTAATTCCTCATGTTCCATAAGAACCAATATTCCATTTCGCATTATGTGCACAAAATGTGCAAGTACTTCAAAACTGAAATTCATGAAGTTCTACGCTGGATTTGTGAATGATGTCAGTACTAAAATATATCGATTTCTTGTTTATTGAAAAAATAAAATATTCTTGAACGTTGTTTTATTACGAATCTGTACCCATTCATGATAGAATATAACAGTGATAGCATTATTACTCTTATGCATTCTTTGAACTACTAAGCATGGTTTCACAAGACAATTTTCCTGCACTTGGAAACAAAACAAATTTAAAAGTTTTGAGTAACCATAGGCCTTGAATTTAAGTGGATAGCTTGCTCATGTAAATCAATTTTCTTGCTATTATGACTACAAAATTTACACTAAATCATTAGAAACTTTCTTTTTCTTTGGAAGAATCATCAAAAGATTCAGGAATTATGCAATTACTGTCAGGTACTTGATTTATGTATTTTAGGATCCAATTCACTCTGATATCTTTTTCTCTTTTATGGTTTTTTTTTCTTTTGTCCTCTACTTATCAACTATGAAATAAGATTTAGTTAAAAAAGATTCATCCATTAAAATGTATGAATCCCATTTAATAGACTAGAAGTTCTCAAACATCTAAATTGATATATGTATGTACAAAATATTGCAATATTACCATTTGTTTCTCTTATCTCATATTTTCTATATGACAATCAAGTATTTGAGATATTTTACCAATTTTCCATAGATAAATGAAACCTATGAACACCTTGAAGATTTACTCATATTATATTATTGCAGCCCAAGTAAACAAGTAGTTGATATTTCAAGAGAGCATCGACTCGTTAGGGCCTTCCCAAATTATGCTCCAATGGAGCTGTCGGCTGTTACCTCTGCAATAAGTGGTTAAGAAAGGGATATTAAATTCAGGTTTGTTTGGATAGTGAAATTATCTCAAATTATATTTTACTTGCATCATAAACACATTTTTCAACTCACCATTTTATATTTCCAACCACCTTTTTATCTCACATACATCACATCACAAAAAGTACTACAGTAATTATTCCAAATAATATTTCAAATAATAACCTATCGAAACTCGTTAGGGGCCTTCCCAAATTATAGTTTGGATATAAATATTATTTCAAATATTATTTTACTTGCTTTATAATACATTACAAAAAAAATGTTAGGGTTAATTACATTTAATTCCATTGAGGTTTGGCCAAACTACCGATCAATCCCTGAGGTTTTGCCAAATAACAAAATGAACCTTCAAACTCAAAAAATTATAACACCCCCTCACCGTTAGTCAACAAACTTTTCACTGCTAGTCTTGATGATATCAACCAAAAATATGTCATGAAAGACCCAGAATACCCACTCTTAAAAACCAGTACTTCATCTTCCATTTCCCATCTTTTTTTTAAAATTTAATTTCCTATTCCATTTTCCTTTTATTTTCTGCCTTCTTCACGAGCTTTTAAGGGCACCAGTCATGACAGCCAGCAGGTTAAAGACGGTCACCCACGGTACCAATGTCCACCTCCTTTACAATCAAGTAGCGAAAATTTACAAAATTACACTCCTAAACTCGTCTTCTTGCATAGAACATTGTTTAAACATCAGATGCAACTAGAAACTATTGGAGAACACTGATATAAATTGAAAACAGTGGTTGCTCCTCCTTGTATCACTCAAATAGCAACCAATCTTTTGAAATTTATACCGAATTTGATCCTTAGGATGAGAAGAAGATAGATATAGCAAGAAATCAGCCCAAACAACTGAAACATTACAAGATAAAATCACAATTCAAAGCCACATAAAACCCAGCTTTTCAATATGAACAAATGGGGTTCAAAAATAGGCTACCCGCTGCAGGAATCAATCCTTGGTCAAACAGACTTCGATTATTTTCTTCTTTGGCTCCATTCTTCTATTTTTTCGTCCAGCTTCCTGTCCTTATCATAATTCTTTTTTAATAGATAAGAATATTCTCCCTTCTTTATCTTTTATCTTGTTTTCATTTATATCTTTTATTATTTTTCTTTTGCAATCCGTAACAGTAGGATATCAATATGGTTACTGACAAGAGATTTAGACATAATTTGGCTAAATCTCAAGGATTGATTGATAGTTTGGCCAAACCTGAATGGAGGTAAATGTAATTAACCCAAAATGTTATTTTGTAAGGATCAAAATAGAGAATTTGATTTGCAGCTAGGAAGTAAAGGGGCAGAAAAGAGAATTTATTTTACAAGGAACAAAATAGAGAATTTGATACTCTGTATCAAGCATTGGATCTTATGTATATTTGGCACTACTTTTATTATTGTCATTAGAGGGAAAATTATACCCAGTCAACTACTCAAACTTATTAGGTGGTTGTTATAAAACTAATAAAATGAACTACTATAATAGGAATTGAAATATTAGAGAAAAAAGTAGAGCAATGGAGAATGATTTTCTTATTATTCCAACTAATCAAAAAGTATATCCAAGAGGTGCCAAGGTACCTCTATATATAGGTACTACAAAATTAAAGGGACATCAATTCTAAACATTCATTACTACAAGAACATGAATAGCTATATGAAACGGTTTATCCAATACATGAATAGCTCTTATAAATTGAAACCGTTCATCCAATGTAATTCTTTTACATAATGTAACAATGAATTATGAATTAATTCTCTTGGGAGCAATGAATTATGAATTGATCCTCTTGAAAATACAAATGGACATCCACACTTTTAGTTGTTTCATTACACTCCCCTTGGATGTCCATTACACAAAGAATATGCCTCATTAAAATCTTACTAGGGAAAAATCCATCGGGACAAAAATCCTAGTAAAGAAAAAAGAGTACACTATTCTTGTGTATTAATTTCTCCCTCTGATGCAAATATTATTTGAGATCTTTTAATTTTCGCATTTCAATATTCTTCACCAATTTTTCAAATGTTGCAGTCGACAATGCCTTGGTAAATAAATCTGCTAAATTATTATTTGATCGGATTTATTGTACATCAATTTCACCATTCTTTTGTAAATCATGAGTAAAAAAGAATTTTGGTGAAATATGTTTCGTCCTATCTCCTTTAATATGTCATCCTTTCAATTGAACTATACAAGCTGCATTTTCTTCATATAATATAGTTGGAGGATTTTCTTTTTCGGAGGATAACCCACAACTCTTCCGGATATAGTGGGTCATTGATCTTAACCAAACACATTTTCGACTAGCCTCATGAATTGCTATTATTTCAGCATGATTCCACGAAGTCGCGGCTAATGATTGCTTTGTAGATCGCCAAGAAATGGTTGTACCTCCATATGTAAATAGATAACCAGTCTGAGATCTTGCTTTATGCGGGTTAAATAAATATCCAACATCAGTATAACCAAGCAATTCAGGTTTGGATTTATTTGAATAAAATAAACCAAAATCAATTGTTCCTTGGAGATAGTGAAAATGTGTTTAATACCATTCCAATGTCGTCTTGTGGGCGAGAAACTAAATCTTGCTAATAAATTCACTGCAAATGATATATCAGGTCTTGTACAATTAGCAAGATACATTAATGCACCAATTGCAATGAGATATGGTACTTCAGAACCAAGTGTCTCTTCATCTTCCTCTCGTGGCCTAAAAGGATCCTTATTAGGATGACCATTGGGATACTTAATGTATGTGTCTTATCCATATAAAATCACTTAATACCTTCCGAGTATAAGCAATTTGGTGGACAAAAATTCCACCTTTCAAATGCTCAATTTGTAAACCAAGGCAAAATTTTGTCTTTCCCAAATTTTTGATTTCAAATTCTTTTTTTCAAATATTCAACACTATTTTGAATCTCTTCAGGAGTTCTAATCAGATTTAGATCATCAATATATACAGCAATTATCACAAAATTTCACCCATTTTTCTTGATAAAGACACATGAACATATTGGATCATTGGTATAAACTTCTTTGGTTAAATATTCATTGAGGCGGTTATACCAAATACGTCCAGATTGTTTGAACTCATACAAAGACTTTTGTAATTTAATAGAATAAATATCTTTAGCACTTGATTTGCATGCTTCAGGCATGTCGGAGATTCTCATATCAATATTATTTCAAGATTTTCATATAAATATGCAGTAACGACGTCCATTAGATGCATATTCAATTTTTCATGTAATGGAAAAATCGCAAGATATCTAAATGTGATAGCATCCACTATAGGTAAATATGTTTCATCATAATCAAATCCAGTCCTTTGTGAAAAATCCTTAGGCCACAAGTCTTGTTTTATACCTCATAATTTTATTTTTCTCGTTTTTTTTCCTCACAAATACCCATTTATATCCTACTGGCTTTACACCTTCAGGTGTTCGGACTACAGGTCTAAAAACTTTTCTTTTAACCAATGAATCCAATTTAGATTGGATCGCATCTTTCCACTTTAGCCAATCATTTCTACGTCTACATTCATTAACCGATCTAGACTCGTGATTCTCGTCATCTACCATAATATCAAGTGCTACATTATATGCAAAAATATTATCAATAATTATTTTTTTTGGTTCCAACTTTTTCCTGAAGTGACAAAATTTATTGAATTTTCTATAATTTTATTTTCTTCAAGAATTGGCTCTTTAGGAGCGACCTCTTCAGGAGGTTGAATTTTGTTACTAATTATTGATTCATCTACTTCTCTTTTCTTTCGAGAATTTTTATTTTTGGAACCAAGAGGTCTCCTACACTTCAGGCGTGCTTTAGACTCATTAGCACTTGTAATTTGTCCTTCAAGGACATTAATTTTAATCGGAGCATTTTTAGCAGGAATATATGATTTAGTAACTCTTCTGGAGTCATTAAATGCATCCAGTAATTGATTTGTAATTTTTTGTACATGTATAATCCTTTGAACTTCTAGTTCACATTCTTTAGTATGAGAATCGAGAAAATTCAATGATTTTTTTAAGTGATTTCCTTTTTCGGTTGATTTTTATCTCCCCCTAATGTCAAAAAATGTGGTTCATCAAAATGATAATCTGCAAATCTCATAATAAATAAATCACCTATCAATGGTTCAATATACTTAATAATTGAAGGTGATTCACACCCGACATATATCCCCAATCTTTTTTGAGGGTCCAATTTACGACGTTGGGGCAGTATAATTAGAACATAAATCGCACAACCAAATATTCGTAAATGAGAAATATTGGACTCATAACTGAAAGTTAATTGTAGGGAAGAATAAGTATGATAACTTGTCTGCTTAATTCTCACAAGTGTTGTTACATATAATACAGCATGTCCCAAAGCAGATGAAGGAAGTTTAGACCTCATCAACAATGGTCTAGCAATTAATTGTAACCGTTTAATAAATGATTCGGTTAGACCATTTTGTGTGTGAACATAAGTTACAAGATATTCAACAGTTATTCTAATGAACATACAATAATCATCAAAAGCATGTGACGAATATTCACCAGCATTATCTAGATGAATTTTCTTTATTGGATAATCTAGAAATTGTGCTCGCAATTTAATTATTTGAGCAAGTAATCTTGCAAACGTCAGGTTGCGAGTAGATAATAAACATACATGTGACCATCTAGTTGATGCATCAATGAGCACCATAAAATATCGAAATGGTCCACATGGTGGATCTACAGATCCACATATATCACCATGAATTCGTTCTAGAAATGTAGGGAATTCAGTCCCAACTTTAGTTGGTGATGGTTTAATAATTAATTTTTCTTGGAAACAAACAACATAAGAGAATTCATTTGTTTTTAATATATTTTGATTTTTCAATGAGTGACCATGTGAATTCTCAATTATTCGTCTCATCATTATAGATTCAAGATGTCCGAAACGATCATGCCAAATCATAAAATCATTAGGATGAGTAGACTTCTGGTCTACTAGGTGATAAATTTTAACTGCACTAATTTGTGCATAATATAGGCTAGAAGAAAAAGAGGGTAATTTTTCTACTACACATTTCTGCCCAAAAATGATACTTGTGATTAATAAAAATTCTTCATTTGTCTCAGTCATTGTTTCGATATGATATCCATTTTCGCGAATGTCTTTGAAACTCAATAAATTTCTTTGAGACTTGGGAGAAAATACTGAATTATTTACGATAATTTTAGTTCTTTCAGGGAGAAATAGAGTGGCTTTTCCGGAACTTTCAATCAATTTTGCATTATCACTAATGGTATTAACATTTGTCTCTCCCATTTTCAAATAAAAAAATATTTTTTAGTTTTCAATATAGTGTGCATAGTAACACTATCAATGAGACAAATATCATTATCAAAATTATTTAATCCCAAATATTTGACATCCATTTCTTCTTCAAGAAGAAAATTTCAAACAAAAATAAATATTAATAAAAATGTAAAAATAAATATTAAATAGAAAGAAAATTACATGAAAGATATAAAACATCATAAAATATCTAAATAATCATGAGGTATTTGTTGACATCTTCAGGATGCTCAAAAAAATCAGCTACATCGAGGTGTGTCATATCAGTATCATCACCATCATCATAATCATTCTTTTGATCAATGAAATTTATTTCAACACCTTTGTCTTTCTTTTTCGATAACTCTTGATAGAAGTCAACGAGATGATCAGCCATCGACAGGTACAGGACCAATGACCTTCCATACCACACCAGTAGCATTTTTCTTCATAAACTTTCTTTTCTCCAATTTTCTAATCGTAGTTATTATTTCTCTTTTCGGAAATATTGTTGTTTGTAATTGTTATAATTTTCACGATGCACAAATCTACTACGATCGCGTTCACAGCCATGGCCACGTCGACGACCACCTCTATGGCCACGTCAACGACCTCGACCAGAATTTTGAAATTGAGTTGCATTCGCTTCAGGGAATGGACTTGCACCAGTTCATTGGGACTCATGATTTTTCAGTAATAATTCATTATTTTGTTCAGCCAAGAGAAGATATGCAATAAGGTCAGAATATTTTTTAAATTCCTTCTCTCGATATTGCTGCTGTAGGAGTATGTTAGAGACATGAAAAGTAGAAAATATTTTCTCTAACTTATCTTCATTGGTGACTTTTTCACCACATAAGGATAATTGAAAAGTAATTCTGAACATGGCTGAATTATATTCATTGACAGATTTAAAATCTTGTAGCTGTAAGTGAAGCCAATCATATCGGGCTTTTGGAAGAACGACCAACTTCAGGTGGTTGAATTTTTCTTTCAAATCTCTCCAAAGGACAAGAGGATCTTTGACAGTAAGATACTCTATTTTTAATCCTTTATCAAAATGATGACGAAGGAAAATCATAGTTTGGCACAGTCTTGATTTGAAGATTCATTCTTTTCAACAATAGTATTACCAAAACCCATTGCCTTAAGATGAATTTCAACATCCAACACCCATGATAAATAATTTTTTTCAAAAATATCAAGAGGTACAAAGTCTTGTTTTGTAAGGTTAGCCATAAGGAATTAAAATAAGTTTGTGGGTTATAAATTTTACCACAGTAAGTAGACAAAAGTTGTCAAAAAAAAACACGGGCAGGATTTCGGCAGAATCTCGTATTTCACTTTTACTCAAAGTAGAGGCTGTGACGACCCCACCTCCCCCTAGGGCGTACCCTAGGGTTTAGCGAGTCGCTTGCCCAACTCTCGCCAGGACTAACTCATTCATAACTTGAGAAAATAACTTACATTCATCGAAAATAATTAAAACAACCATTTCAAACTTAATATATACATCGATGCTCAAATCCAGCTACAATGCTTATACACGTCCAAATACATTAACGGGTTTACAATCCAAGTACAATCAACTCTAGTCGGATGTTAGCGCGAGTATAGTTCAAAATTCAAAACTAGACTACTCTGTACAAATCTCACGCCTCGCTCGTACCCCCTGTAAGGAAAACAAATGGCATGGAATGAGCTAAAAGCCCAGTGAGGTTCCAAATAGCAAATTGACTATTAATTAAAAGTGAAAGTATCTGAATAGTAAAATAGCGAGTATAACAAGTTAAGAAAATAAGCAATAATACTTCATATGGCCAAGCATTAAAAATTCAGTATTTCACGTAAAAGGATACAATTGCTTTTGTAAAGCAACTCCACCATAGTTTGATCATATAGTAGTTGACACTCCGTCAACTTTTAAGTAAGGTAACTAGTCCAGTAGTACACCACTTAACTCCAATCTCCGTCCACCAACCAAACCTCTTACCGGACCCGAACTCCAAGATAAACACTGGTGGTAATACTCGAGTATACCGATTAGTTGAGGAGATAACACTCCACTCGACAACACTAGATACCCATGGTTCGTTATCTAATCGACCAACCCCTTGCCGGCTCGACTCGATTAACTAGCCAGTGGGGTTTGGGTCCCTAAGAAGTCGCTGAGATACATCTCCAATCGACTGAATCAAGATAAAAGTACGGAGACGGGAATGAGAGGTACCTCCCACTCGGATCGAGTGTGGTACATACTGCCGCTCAATACTTACAAGTCACGCACAAGTATATCAAGTCATTTGCAACAATAAACGAGTACATATCACATTAGGGCAAGTGCGATAAAGTACACCCTTGCCCGATAATATCAATCACATATCATTCGATCACATTGGTCAAGTATTGAAAATAAGTGTCCAGTTCAATCAGGTATTTGGAAGCACTCACCAAAGATTTAGTGCTTGTCAAAATCACTCTCAGTTGTAACTCCTTATTTGGAGTCCAAATCTGCGATACAATATCATTTAAAAACTTAAAATCACTAGGGTTCGAAACTTAAGAGTTTCGTTTTAAATAGATCAAGTAAATGAAACTCGTTTAGATAGGATTCATGTTACGTACGCTCTTTTGGTGTTGCTAAAGAAGCAACTAAAATTTTGAAATTCGCATTTGAGTCTACTTTTATTTTTTTAAGGGTACAAGGTTCGGTCAAATTCTAACTTGTATACCTCTATGAGCGAAGACTTGAATACCCTAGACGATTCGAGTTAGAGTTGTCCTCAAACCCTTACTCAAGTCGTGAGTACATCTACCTAACCTTCGAGTAAAAATTTGGGCAACACGCCCTTTGTATTTACCTATTTTTCAGCCATTTATGGCTTCATTATTTTTCTCAATTCAGCCCCAAAATCACACACAAATAATCTTACCACAATAGCCTTTCAATTAGGCTCCAAAATCATCCAATTACAACACAAATCTAATAATGCAACCGGAAATCAGTTTTGAAGACAAAAGGCTAAACAACAGATTTGACATCTTATAGCATTTTGGTCACAATTGGAACTACGTTTATCGGATTGGGGTAAAATTTACACCATTTTGAAGCTAAGACAGAGAACTACAAGTCTTATGAAGACATCAACAACCAATTCGTTCATTTTCAAGGTCAAAATGGGCAATCTCAAAGAAAATAGAACACTGCCCACTAAACAGTGCATTTGGCAGTCAAGGGTAGTTTTGCCATTTCACATGATACAGTTCTCCGATCGAGTTGAAATTTAACAGGCATATTTTTAACTCCATTCTCCACAACTTTCATGTTTTGAGAAAGACCTGATTTGGCCTTTCTCATGGACGAACATGCAGTACAAAAACAGGGCAGATTCCAGTATTAATGCTGGAAAGTGTTATAACAGTCATGCGATTTCCTACTCAAAACTCCAGCAATAAAAATCACATTTTCACCCCAAAATTCACATACATGACCATCTAATGATATTATAAGGTGTAACCAACCTTAATGCAAAATTTTACAGCCCAAAATCTATAGAGAAATATCAGAAAATATCCCTTTTATCTCTCTCGGCTGAGGTTGAAAAATTCCAGCAAGTAGGTAGTTTGGAAAACAAGTTTTCTCCATAAAATTCTTTATTTTCCTCGTTCGAACTTAATATCCAGGTGATAATTATTATTCTCTGAGGTGTTTTGAATCACAATATAGAATTTACAACCAAGGTTTGAAGAGAAAAGTTGGGGAATACTCTTTTTTTTTCTTCTCTCGGCCAAGATAAAGGAGTTTCAGCAGCTAGCAGTTTAAAAGTACGAAATTTCCTCCAATAATCTCTTTGTTTTACACTCAAATCTAACTTGCAATCATATTAAACATTAGACAGATCATAATACGTGAGTTCCAGTCACAATTTGGCAAAACTTTTAAAGAAATAACCAAAATTGCAGCTTTTCCCTCCCGATTTGCTGTGCAGAAAATTCCAGCTTTTGAGATTGCTTTAAAGTCAATCTTTTCTTGGTTTTAACTCCTCAAATAACACATGGATGACTGAATTAGGAAGATGGCAGTTATATGAAGTGAGTTTTTAACTAAACTAATCGGTCCTTCATGTAGTGTCCAAACAGAAATTCAGCAAAGTTTCTTCATATTTTGCACTCATTCCACTTGAGTTCAGGTCAAGTACTGCACCCATGTCAAGATATGTAAACTATGGAATATATATAATGCATGAAGACATAATCTAACAAAATTTGAAAGAGAAATGACCCAAAAATTGCAGCTTTTCATCATCGGGTAGCATGCAGTAACTTTGAACAGATTTTTCCAGCTTTGAAGAACTTTTATCAGTGATTTCCTTCCTTTCTCAGTTCTAATTCATTCTAAGACATTATAAACCAAAGGTAGAAGGAAAATAAAGAAAAACTTAGCTATTTACCTCTTGTTCCTCACGGTTATGGGCTGGAAATTTTCTGCCTTCACTCTCTCGATTTTTCTTAGCTAGAAGAGTTGAAGTTTTCCTTATTCTTGGCTGATGTACATGGTTGAAGAATGAAGAAAGTCCCTGATTTACTCTTGTGGCTTTCTCTCAGTTTTTTTCTCGGGTTTTTTTTTTTTTAGCAATCGAAGGAGGAGGAAGAATTGGATTCTTCCTATCTCTCTCTCTCGGCTGTTTGGAGGGGAAGAAAGAATGAAGTTGTTTTCTCTCAATTCTCTCTCTCTCTCGGCTATAAGGTAAGAGGAATACAAGAAGGGGTTGGTTTTAAGACTTTTGTCTTGGTCAAATATGTTCGGTCAAAAATTGTGGCTGATCATGCAATGAGCAAATTATCTCTCTCTCTCTCTCTCGGTTGAAGGTTGGTCTAGGGAGCTCTTGGTCAAGATATTTTTGAGTCACAAGAGTTTTAGTCAAAACTTTATTTGACAAATGGATTAATGGCACAATTACAAATTAAGTCTATCCCTTTATCAATAATTCACCTTAATATCTATCTCTCATCTCATTAACTGTTAACATCTTGTAGTACAATGACCCTTTTGTACAAATTTCCCTCTAGTTCACAAAATTCATCGCACCTACCTCGCTAGTTGGACTAATTGGTTTATTACCCCAAGAAGACCAACGTGCAAAAACATTGAATGAGGCAATAGACGAAAAATCACGAGTCAACCGTTAGATTAACCAAAGATTCAAGGCAATTAGATGAGAATACAATATTTATATATATATATATAAATTTTAAGAAATATAAAATATAAATATAATTATATTAGTAATGTTTGGACAGGTGTGAAGGCAAGTATCTTCCACGTTTTCTTTTCTTTCTTTTTTTTTCTTCTAATACCACAACATATTCTAAATAATACTAACCTCCTAAGATGTTTATCGACTCACTCATTTATTAAAGGGACAATTTAGACCTATAAATCATTCAATAACAAAAAGAAAATAAAGTGGGACATGCACTAAATTTTAAATAACACATGAAAATTTTCTTACGTTCATCTAGTAGATTCTCACACATTTAACTTTAAGAAAAACTTATTAGACATGTACTTATTGAGCTATATAGTATATGCTACGTGTCTAGTAATATTTGCAAATGACATAAATTACGATATGCATGCCATATATTTATTTAATTCATAAAATTTTTCTACACTATTCTATAAATCAATTCAATAACAAAATTCTCAATGTTTATAGACATGACACAAATTAGGCATTAAATAACACATGAAAATTTTCTTACGTTCATCTAGTAGATTCTCACACATTTAAATTTAAGAAAAACTTATTAGACATGTACTTATTGAGCTATATAGTATATGTTACGTGTCTAGTAATATTTGCAAATGACATAAATTACGATATGCATGCCATATATTTATTTAATTCATAAAATTTTCTACACTATTCTAAGAAATTTTCTAAATTCTCAATTTTATAGAGATTCAATTAGGCATTTAATTTAATCATTTATTCGTTATATATAATAAATATCAAAGTAAATAAAATGAAATAAATTCAGGGGATACACATAATTTTCTCGGGTTCTCACATTGGCTCTGTTTTCACTTTTTTGCTCAAAAGTAGAAACTCGTACTGATAACGTGTTATAAAACTAATAAAATGAACTACTATAATAGCAATTGAAATATTAAAGAAAAAAGTAGAGAAATGGAGAATGATTTTCTTATTATTCCAACTAATCGAAAAGTACACTCAAAAGGTGCCAATGTACCTCTATATATAAGTACTACAAAATTAAAGGTACATCAATTCTATTAAACACTCGTCACTACAAGAATATAAATAGTTATGTGAAACGGTTCATCCAATATATGAATAGCTCTTATGGATTGAAACCGTTCATCCAATGTAATTCCTTTACATAATGTAGCAATGAATTATGAATTTATTTTCTTGGGAGCAATGAATTATGAATTGATTCTCTTGATAATACAAATGGACATCCACACTTTTAGTTATTTCATAACAGTGGTATTAATGTGTCCTTTATGACCTTTTTCTTGCAAATAGTTTTACCTCATTAACATCTAATTGAAGATTGGGCATATGACCAACACACCCTCCTTGGATTGATCAACATAGGAGACAAAATAAGGGTGCTTCAAGGGCAAATAGTTTTATTATTTCATCTAATTTTAACCTTGAAATAATAGATGAGTGGTCAAAAATTAACGATTGGAATAATTTAGAAGCTTCTTTGGTAATTTACTCTGTTATATTATTATAAGCTATGAATATATTGTTTATATCAAAATAAGAATGTTCTTTGTTTAATCTACCCCAAAAAAAACCACAAATATCCCATACAACGAAACTAGTATTGCAAATAAACGTCCTCTAAAAACATTTCCCATTATTAGAGGGTAAAATGGAGTTCAATTCTAGTAGATAAACTTACTATATTGGTTTCAGAACCTCATTTCTTGCCTTGAAAAGGATACGCCAAATGCTACAACACAAAATATAAGAGTTTAATAGGTTTTAAATTGGTCAAAACAAGACAAAATGAAGTTGAGAGGGTTAAGTGCAATTTATTCTAATAGAAAAACTTGTCCCAAATGCACAACCACTAAAGTGGAAGGTTTTTACTTATAAAGTTGCAAATTGATTTTAAACTCTATGGCTATTCTTTGTTCTCCTGGTTTTCTTCTACTCGCATTCAGGACAGCCACTTGTTTTTCCCCTGCTCTCTGTTTGAATTTTCCAATGAGTATGCTATTTCTTCAAGCTTCAATGGCATTTGGGGGTCCTGGGGCTAGTCAGATAAGTAACATTCAGCGATGTTCTAAATGAAAATTTGAGGTGGTGATTTCAACGAAATGTCTAACAGGATCAAACAATTGGAAAGAAATACTGTTTAAAACAATAAAAATTTAATATCAAGATTTAGTATAGTAAAAAGCCTGGATATGAAAAACAAAAATGAACAGGCCGCACATTAGGATTTAAAAAAATTCCAAAGAAGCCATGTTGCCTGGAAAAGACATCAAGTCAAAACGTCCAAAAAATAAAAACAACAAAAAGCAGGATCAATAAAAAGTGGATGGATACTTGGATAATCACCATTTAATTAAGACAAAGTGATGATTTGGAGCAGTCAGATCAATATCAAATAATAGTTCATCCTTTTTTATTTTTTTCTCCTTCGATTTGTGTTTTTCTATTTAGTCTCTTAGTAAGCAAACATTTCGTTCATTTTTAGGCAGTGTGCATTGGCATTTTCATAGGAACTGTGAATTTAGACTACGTATTTGTATTTATTTGCATATTGTTTATATATCGCAAATCTATAGTTTCCAAGATGACATAGGCATTTCAATATTGTTAATAATAATTAATGATATACCAGCATTTCTTTACGTTATCCTTATATATATATATATATATATATATATATTATGAACAATGAACCAATGGAATAGTTTTTTTTTATAATTACATTGTTTATTTTGAGTTCCATCATATAAAAGATAAAAAATTGGATACACCACCAAATAATTGACTACATTAATACATGAGTATCTAATCACTTTTACTAATGAGTTCTTGGTCTTAGCTGTCGAGATCTCAAGATTTAGAAGCCTTGGGTTCAAAAAAAATGTATTTAATCACTTTTCTGAATACATGCCAACAATAATAATTAAATAGCACTTATTTTTTTGAGGCCAATTATAGACCCAAACATGAAATCTAAATCCAAGGGCCACTCTAGCAGGCTTGTCAATTGAGCCTTATGATTGTAATTTACAAACCCAGACAAAACAAATATTAAAATCAGAGGGTTGCACTTAATAGGTCCATTTACATTCTACACGGACGAAATCACAGGCCTTGGAATAGGAAACATACCAACCCAATTTGCGGATCATTAGTGCCTGACATACATGACAACAAAAACTAACAAAAATAGAACTTTACAATTTGTTTCCCCAGAACTTTTATGATATATTGACGTAAATAATATTTGTATATCTATAATAGACACTATTAGTAATGGAACTTAATCAGTCAAGTAGCTTTAATCTATATTCTAGATTTCATATCTAGCAAATTAGTAATATTAAATCCAATATCTACAAACTTTACATCTAACGCGCAATATATGCACTTCAATATTTTCATATTTTGCCCCGATAGTTTTAACTCTCAGTCAATGTGAGCAGTACTATATTTTTTTTTATACGTTAACAATTAGACTTTTGTTATAAAGTGAAAATTAGTCTATTTAAAGTAGTAATCCTTCCCACCAAAATAGTGTTATTGCCACTTAAGTTTTTGATGAAGGATAAATTGGTCAATTCATCAATTATTTAGATGAAATTAATTTTCATGTTATTTTTAAGTTCACTAAGGGTGTAAAGTGCTTATTAAAATACTTTAGGTTGTAAAGTGTAATTAGTGTAATAATTCGTGGAGGTTTTCTGCATTTATTCCTATCCCTTTCAAGCAAATCAATTATTACAAGTCGATTCACACTTCGCAGGAAAAGTGTTAATGTAGCCAAATATCAATTAAAAATTGCAAACGTATGGATGCAATGAAATATAAATCACTATTCACCAATCTTTTCAAAATCTTCAACACTTGCTTGCTGGAAAATAAAAGGACCGCCCAATGGGTTTGGATTTTGAACCAAATTACCAATCTTGCTTGGTTGTTATCGCTTCTATGAGTTGTCACCTCGTGAAATTGGCTCAATCTCAAAGAATAACCAACATCAGTTGCATCACAGGACAACGACTTGACTCAAGAGTCATGAAATTTTTCTTTTGAGAAATTAAAAGGAACCATCCAACAACGAGTTCGGACCAAAATGTCTATCTTCCAGGGTTCACACCTTCATTTGAAATATTAAATGTTGTTGTTTAACAGCAATCGTGTAGCACATTTTGTCGCATGCCTACTACAATAATTGAGGAGACAACTATGCACCAGGACATGCATGCTTACAAATTTTTTTGCAACAAAACAAGAAAAAAAAAGTGATTCGATTATACTTTTTTTAATGTAAGTGAAAGGTTTCGAATTCAAGATCTCTCATTTATATTTCCTTCTCTCATACCATCCGATTAATCCCTAACTTGAATTATTAATGTCAATTATAATTATTTTTTGCTTCTTTTATTTCAAAAGTGAACTCACTTGTAATTTACATTGGTCAGTGCCTTAGATGATTTGCATATTTGTTTGGCCATAAAGTGACAAAATTAAGAAGCAGAAGAAGAAACGGGAAAAACGATTGAAAGAATGATTCAATCGAGGTCAAAAACTCCGTTAAGTTTCTAAAGATAAGTTACAATGCTTTATTTGATGCAATCATATCATAAATGAAGATTGAGCTTTTCTGATTACCCCAAGCATCAATCTATGCAAAATGCAAGTTAAATATTCTTTGAGCCAAAAAAAAATTAAGAGACATTTTGAGATGTTTATTCAGATGTATTTCTAAAATTTTTAGATTGATTGGTAACTGATAATATTTTACTAAGTTGAACTAGAAAATATATTGAGAAGGTCATTGGTAACTGGCGATCAACCTTTCCAACAATTGACTCTCAATTGATTGTTCCCTTATTGTCGTATGTAGAGCTTGTCTAATTACATTGAAAAATGGAATTTGGATATTAACTGAATGGAACTATGACCTTAAGGTTTGTATCACTTGTTTAGAAAAAAGTTTAGGCACTATGTTATCATTGTTACAGTAAAATCTGATGCAAAATTTTCCTATTTTAAAGATACTTTATTTTCATGCAATTGGAGGAATTTCAGCACAGAACAAGAAAAGAGAGAATACAGTTTGCAGGAAGTGGGAAAAAAAGTTCAGGGCGGCTGCAGTGATAAAAGGACAGCAATCATGCAACTTTTGAACCACGTTTCCCACGAACCATTGAACCTATAAGTAAAGAGTCTTTCTGATTTTTGATCAATGCACACAAAACTTCTCATGAATCTTGAGTGAAAGCATCACCCCTCCCCCCACACCCCCCCAAAAAAAAAGAAGAAACCATCTGTGACGATCGAGTCTGTTAGCTAGTAACAACATGATCAAATTCACTCCATTCATTGTGCTATGGTTCACAATTGGTTTCGATTTCCATGTAAGAGCATATTCAAATGTAAGCTATTTTGAGAGCGAGCAAAAAATTCTCCACGAATTTAAGGAAGGTCTAATTGACAAATCAAATCATTTGGCATCCTGGACAGGGGAAAATTGTTGCTCATGGGAAGGAGTTGGATGCAACAGGAACATTCGGCATGTGGTGAAACTTGATCTGCGTAATAATGCTACTTTTGATTCCAATCGATTTTGGTATGGGGACAAGCAAAATTATGTCTCTATCTATGGTAAAACTTGTTTAGGAGGCCAGATAAGTCCTTCGTTAGTGAATTTGCAGCATTGGCATTACTTGGATTTAAGTTCAAATAATTTTGCAGGAATTCGGATCCCAGTATTTATAGGATCATTGAAAAACTTGAGATATCTCAACCTTTCTAGCGCAGGTTTCAATGGGACAATTCCTCCCCAATTTGGAAATCTCTCAGCCTTAGGCTATCTCGATCTTCGTAAAAAATTTGAAAGTTTTAGTGAAGAGGTAAATCATTATTATTTGTCCACGAAGAGTCTCTGGTGGATCACTAGCCTTTTTTCCTTGAAACATTTGGACCTCTCTAAAGTGGATCTAGGATAGAGGCTCGAGACTGGTTGCAAGCAATTAACAAACTTTACATCTCTTACCTCATTTGACCTCGAAGGCAGTGAATTTAACTCCACAATCCCTCTCTGGTTGTTTAATTTAACTTCACTTGTTTATCTCAACCTTAATTTCAACCTTTTTTTTTGGTTCAATAGTTCCTAATAACCTTTAGCATTGGACTTCACTAAGCTACCTCGATCTTAGCTACAATCAATTCAATATTTCACTGCCTGATCCACTTTTCACTTTGAACAATCTTGTCTATATGGACATCACTTTTAACCAAATCCAAGGCCCACTCCCCTTCGGCCTAGGCAACCTAACTTCTCTTTCCATACTGCATATGTGATGACCCCACCTCCCCCTAGGGCGTACCCAAGGTTTGGTGGACCGCCTGCCCAACTCTTACCAGAACTCACTCACGTACCACGAAATTTACAAGAAAATAACCTTAATAATAAGAGCGATAACAATTACAATTTGCAATGTATACACTCCTGGATCTCAAATGCCCATACAATCGATAAATACAGCCAAGTAATCAACCTTACAAAGATCAAACCAAGCAAGCCAGCCCAAAAGCAAGCAACAATTAGACAAGATTCACCCCATGGTTCGTAGCAGATCTGCATACAAGAAACCAATCCCTATATATAGTAAAGCAAGCAGCTCGCATTCACATTTATGCCAAAAGGATATATGCTCTTAGGAGCAAGTTCCACCGTAGCTTGTCTGGGATCCGTTGACTCTCCGTCAACCGTTGGGTCTTCATACCCACCCCAAGTCATTCAAGAATCAAGTATTCATAGATATGGGTTAAAGCTCCAAGTATTCAAGAATTCATGAGTGGAGTCATTGGTTATTATCCAACACTCACGTAGGTAATGATTGGAGCCGTTAGCTATCACCTAACGCTCTGTATCAAGCAAGTCATGAGGTCAAGTCACGAGTTCAAGTCAGGAGTAAACAGGTTAGGAAATTCTTCCTTTACCTCAAGGTTGCCCAACTTACCCGACTGCTCTAGGGCTGGTCTCGAGCAAGAGGTCCAACGAGGGCTCAGTTCAGCCGTTACCGACCTACATTTACGCATACGCATGAGTAACCCAAGTTCCAACTTACCCGATGTCTCGGATAAGTGTCCAAGGGCCCAGTTCAACCGCTGCAAGAAGAGATGCAGTCGACCTACAAACATGCACTGGTACATGCAAGTCCGCATGCAAGAGTTAAGTATTTCAAATTCATGAAGTCGAGTGCAATTAAGGACACACTCGCCTAGACAAGATTAAGTCACAAGTCACATGTATATCAAATTACTTGTTCATGCATAAACAAGATGTCAAGTGTTTAGTTAAGTTAGGTCAAGTGCGATAAAGTACACACTCACCTATGGAGTAACAATTCAAGTGCCGGGCAATTTCTAGCAACAAGTCATATTTAGTTAGGTAACATGGAACATGCAATTAGAACACTCACCACGGTAACAAGTTTAAGTGTTTGCCTTAAGAGCACTTCCGGCCTTACCTTCAAGTCCTAAAATCAAGTATGTTAAGTGCCATGAGATCCACTACTCCAAGCTACAATATTCAAAGGAAAACACTTCCAAACCAACCAAGTTATCTCAACTCCAATCATAAAACCAAGCTCAAAATGGTTCTACAACTCCAGCTTGAAGTTGGAAATGAAAACAAGAACAGCTTTTGAAGAACAGAATTTTCTCTAGTTTTACGCGATGCTATTTGAAAAATCATATCTCAGGCTTCTTAAGTTCAAAATTTATAAACTTTATACCGTTGGAAAATAGACTCAAAGGATTACAATTTTCCAGAAGGCACATTTGTAAGATTCTATCCACAAATCAGTCAAATTCTAGTCTCAAGTTGCTGCTTCGTTCGGTAGAAAAAAACAACAGGTGTGAAAATTCAATCAACTTTGGAAAATCGTAGATATTCATAGGATTTGAGAACAATTCTGAAATTTTTGCAGTGTAAATTACTCTGAATCTAGTTTTAAACGCAATAAGCAGAACTCAATTTGGATTTTTCTATACGAAGTTATAGCAATTTTCCCAAAACTATGCAGAGCTCTCTGCGGAAATTTCCAGCAAGCTAAAGAATGTTTTTTCCAAACTCTCCTCTAGCCAAAGTCCCCAACTTTCTTTCATGTTTATATAACAAATCCACAAATTAAACTAACCAACATGTTATAAGGCATATAGTGTTAATTTGTAACAAAGAAATCACTTACAAAACTAACTATGTCAAGGCTGGAAATTTTTGCCCTAAGCTAGAATTACAACCAAAGTTGGAAAATTCTATAGCAAAGCTAAAAATTCATACTAAAACTGGAAATTCCCATGTCAAGACCTAAAAGGCATACAAAGCTGAAAATTACATTCCAAGGCCGAAAATTAGCATAACAAGGCTGAAAATTGACTACTAGAGTTGGAAATTCGTATAACAAAGCTAAAAATGCATCTCCAACAAGATATCCAAGCCCACAAGTCATAACAAAGCTAGAAGTTTTCATCTCAAGGCTGAACAATTATAACTCAAAGCTGGAAAATTCAATCAACCTCACAAAACCATGAAATTTTTCTCAAACCTTCCATATTCAAGTCATATATCCATCAAAAAAGAAAGAAAAGAAAGAAAAGAAGGTTTCTTAACTTGATGCCTGCAAACCCTAGGAAGAAATGCAACCAAGAGCTTCCTTTTTCTCCAAATCTCTCTACAAGAGCCTTTCTTCCTTCCTTGTTAGAACTTTCTATGGATTGAAATAAGATTCTAGGATAAATTTTTCAAGGATTCAAGCAAGGGACCAAGTTGAAATTTTGGAGTTTTTCCCTCTCTTTTCTTGCTAGGAAGTTCGGCCAAGAAGTAGAAAGAAAGGAAGGGAATTTTGACCAAACTTCTAAGAGAAAGTTCAAGAGAAGTCTTGGTCAAAGTTTCATAGATGAGTAACACTTGGCAAGACAAGAAAGTGACACTTGGCAATGCAATGATTATTGTCTAATTAATGACCGAATTATCTTGGTTGGATAAGAAGAAAATTTGGTCTTAGTCAAAGTTAAGATTCTATGGTTTTATGACAAATGGTAAACCAAGAGCTAATCCTTATCTAATTATCTTTCAAGTACTAGAATATCTAGCCAACTTCTAATTATCTCTTGACTCCTTATAAATAATATCCCTTTGCATCCAACTCCTCCTAATCTTTCAAATTGATCATGCACACCTCACTAGTGGATCCCACTTTCATAAATGCACTAACTTATAGAAGACAAATAATAAAATCTAGTCTCACTTATAAAGTATCCAAGAAATAAAGGCAAATAAAATAAAGTAAAAGAAAATGTATCCAAGAAAATAAGATACAATATAAAATAAGTTTTCCGGAGCTCACAACAGATGGGAGCTAACGAGTTTGAAGGCAAAATCCCAAGTGCGATTGGGCAACTTCGAGAACTCACCGAACTCGATCTTAATTCGAATGGGTTCAATGGTACCATTCCATCCTCTCTTTGGAGGCTGAGTGAGTTGAAATCCTTGGATCTATCTTATAATCCACTGAGTGGGGAGTTGTGTGACATTCACTTTGCCAAACTCACACAATTGAAAGAATTACGCTTATCCTCCACTCTACTTGCTCTGAATGTGAGTTCCTCATGGGTCCCACCATTCCAACTTCAATCTATGGGAATGGGTTCCATCAAGATAGGGCCCAAATTTCCAATCTGGTTTCAAACTCAGAAAACAGTCGAAAATCTAGACATATAAAATGCAAGCATCTCAGATACTATCCCAGATTGGCTTGAGAGAGTGTGTCATGATATAAAAAATTTGGATTTCTCCAACTATCCCATATATCGCAAAGTATTTTCTTCGGAGTCCAACAAATTCGAGGGGCCTTTGCAATTCTTACCAACAGGCATTTCTGAATTGCATCTTAAAAATAACTCATTGCAAGGGATTATTCCGCAGCCCGACATTAACAAGACATTGGATATTCCTCGAATAGTAGATCTCAGTTATAACCACTTCAATGGTAGCATCCCTATTCTTTGTGCAGCTTACAAATGCTTGTTCTCCTGGATCTTTCTAACAACCAGCTCTCCGGAGGGATCCCTTCATGCATTGGTAAGCTTAAAACGTTGGGTGTGCTAAATCTAGCAAACAACAGTCTCTACGGGCACATTCCAATTTCATTGGGACATCTCAATGATCTCCAATTTTTGCACTTGAACCGAAACAAATTTACAGGGATGGTCCCATTCTCGTGCAGACATCTGAAAAATTTGCAGTATCTTGATCTTGGTAACAATGAGTTGGAGGGCATTATACCAGCATGGATTGGCGAAGAACTATCCCTTCTGAAGATGTGACTCCCCATTTCTCCCTAAGACGAACCAAAGGGTATCGGCGGAACGCCTGCCCAGTTCTCGCCAAGACTCACTACGAGACAATTCAAACTTATGGATAACATTCAACAATAAGAGTCGAAACTACAAAGAAAAGGGTGCTTCTTTAATAAGTATTCAATTCTTACATTTCAAGATACCAAGTACATCACTCTCCCCAAAATATACAACTTTCAAAAGTCATCTAATCAATTACATTCAAAAGTGCATCAAGTCGGCTTCTCCATAATTCCTTCCATTTCGGCTCCTGTTAAGGAAAACAAATCTAATGGGATGAGCTAATGCTCAGTGAGGCCAAGAAAAGCATGCAAAACACATAGTCAAATAACAATAGCACTGATATTAGAATTAAAGCTATAACATTCGAGTAGTTCGCAATTAACAATAAAACACACTTGATAAGGATACGGGAGTTCTCAGGAATTATATTCCACTTGCTCTGCCAATGGTCGATCCAATACCTCCACGAGTTGATACTCCATCAACTGGATAGGTTATAAGTCCGTAGAACTCCACTTACTTCGCACTCCCGATCACAATTACAGCTCCTACTCCGAGCCCGCACTTCTTTTATATAAGGCGATACTACTCGAGTATGCCAAGCCAGATCTCTCCAATAGATCAAACTTATACAATTTTCTCATGGCTCACCAAGTTTCACGATCAAACCCATGCCGGCTCGAGTCGCAAGGTCGGCCAATAAGTTTGGGCGTCCCCCACTATTATAAATTTAAGTCGAGGAGATTCACTCCAATCGACACTGATTCCACCATAGTATAATTCACTATTGCAACACTTCATTTTATTCACTTAGCAATTCGCTTCATACAATTCAAATATAATTCACTTAAGAGAGAACGAGTGCGATAAAGTGCACACTCGACTCGACACTTTCAAAACACTCAATTAATGAGAACAATTAAGCACGTAGCAACACTTTATACACTTGACACTCACCAAGTCAAAAAGTGAGTAATTGAGCAAGTAAGTTTTTATGCGTCCATTTCGAGATTCTCTTGAAGATCCCCTTGAGCGCCTAAGCAAATAACGAGTAACTTTTACTCACAACCATGCATCAATCAAGAAAGAATGTACACGGGTTTAGAATAAGTCAATGTCTTAAAAGTGAACTTTAATTGTTTAAAATCGAGATTCAAAAGTGAGGACTCAAAGTCTCAAGAGAAACTTACCTCTCCCGTGAAATCAGGTTTAAAACGGTTTATCAATACTGAGAGAGGGTGACAAGTTCTCAAAAATTGATTCCCTAAGAAATCATGAATTTTCAACTTTGCACGATAAATTTGGAAAAATTAAATCTTGAGTTTGGCACATCTAAAAATGGAAAACTCTACACCGTTGGAAACTAGGTTCAGAGTACTAAAAGTTCCTAGAAGACACTTTTCCAAAATTCTACATGGAAAGCACTCATTTTTCCACTCAAAATTTCAGTTCCAATAGGACAGGTTTGAACCAGTCTTGGTTTTCCAGCAATCTTTGGAAATTCGGCATAATTCACAAAAAGTGAATCAGCCCTTGAAATTTGTAGCACAATAAGAGTTCCAAACAAGGTTTCAAACACGGTAAACGGAACTAAATTCAGAGTTTTGAGTATCAAGACATAGCAGTTCAAAGTCGGTCAATTTTCACTACTAGAACAGTGAATTTCCAGATTTGAAAAGCAATCTTTGGGGCATCATTTGGATATCGAAATGGTCTTGAAATTACACCAAATTTGGTACAATTAAACTTCCATATGTGGACTACCTCTCTATTAAATTTTACTCAAAAAATCACGTGGGAAGGCAGTTAAAAAAACTACCAAAGTTTAGGAAATTCTCAAGGCTAATCTGTCACTCGCCCCTTTCTTTCCTTTCAAAAGTTTGGCACAATGAAATCAACCCCAATTCGATCCATTTTTTAAACCAAGGTCCTATAAACATTTAATAAGAAATTGATAAGCAATTGACATCAAAATTTTTGAAACAAAACATCCCAAAACAACTCTGACTATTCGGCTAGCAAGAAGGGAAAAACTTTTCAGTTTTCCAGCTTTGTTGCACTTTCAAAATCAGACCACATCTCAGTCAATACAAACTCAAATTGGGAATGGTTGGTGGCATTGGAAACTAGGTTCAAAATGCTACATTTCATCAGAAAGAGTCATTTTCAAAATCAGTTCACAAGTGAGAGAAAATCAAGCCACAAAATGCAGCTTCTCCATTCCTCTCGGACAGATAGTCACAACAGGGCAGTCAACTTTGTCGAATCACTACGGATGACTCAAAATGAACTAGCAGGTAATTTTATACCGTTGGAAAGATATGAATGTCTAGTTTTGAATGCCGCTAACGGCACTCAATTTTGACTTTTGTACAGAGAGATACGTTCAAACAAAGAGGTACTGTTCGGCTGCCCAGATTACCATTTCCAGATTTCTTTCAATTTCGAAAACCCTAGTTTTGAGCAACCAATGAAAACGATTTTTGGTAGACACCTTGTACACACAATATACAACATATATCACTCAATTTCACAGCCAAACAACCAACAAAAATTCAAAATAGAAGCAAGATAACCACAGGACAGTTTCAGCCAGCTCTCATGCACAGCTTGTCCTCGATTTTTCCTTCACTTTCTAACCGTATTCATCTCAAATAACACATAAACAACCACAATCAACTAATTACACCTCAAGTCAGCTACCTATAATCTACCTCAAGACCGCTAGCCTAAAGATTAAAGCAAGGTAAAATGGGTTTCCTCAAGTCCTCTACCTATTTCTTGCTTAGGGTTGTAAACCCATGCAATCTAAGCTTGATTCTTGAAGAAAAATGGAGAGATTGCAAGAGTTGAAGTTTACCTCTTGAACCCTAGATGGCACCAGAAATTTCCACCAAAACTCTCCAAGAAATTCCACGAGATGATGTCTTTCTCCAACCTAAAATTGATCTCCAAGAGATTTTGAAATTGGGTGCAAATTTGGAAGTGAAATGGAACAAGATAAAGCAAGATGAAGTGAAGCTTTCTTCTCCCTTTCCTTGGGTGTTCGGCCGAGACTATGGAGAAGAGAGAGTGTGTGTTTTGTGGTTTGAATGTTGGTGGATGAAGTGTGTTAAGGAAGCTAAGTTCAAGGTGCAATAAGTCGACTTTGAATAGTGCTCAAATAGAGAGGTGCACTACCACTTTTCTCTCTTGTTTATTGCACTAGTGCACTAATCCTCCAATGTAACTCCTTTAACACTGTAATTATTAACTCTTAGTAGTCTAGTATAAATTTCTCAAATCTCCACTTAGCCGTTTTGACGCGAAATACGCGAACTTTCAATTCAAGCGCGATAAAGTGAAATTTAAAAAAAATTCATATAACGATAATATAATTAACTAATACTAGGGTAAATAATTATAAAAATAACTATTTTAAGAATAAAAACATGAGTCCTCACAGAAGAACCTTGTGCTTGAATCTAATAATTTCCATGGTGACATTTCCATGTGCCTCTGCAAATTATCATCCCTTCAGGTTTTAAATTTGAAAGACAACAACTTAATTGGCCATATACCTCGCTGTTTTAACAACTTTACAGCAACGACATTGACAGAATTGGACTCTATAGGTATTTACGTCCTGAATTCAAGTTATTTTGTAGTTGACGACAGTGAAGAACTATCACTTTTCATCAAAGGTGGAATGTTGAACTACACATCAAGCAATGTGCCATATGTTAGATTCATGGGGCTCTCGGGAAATAAACTAAGTGGGGAAATACCTGTCGAGTCAATGTCTCTTGTTGGATTGCAGGGTTTGGATTTATCTAGAAACCATCTAAGTGGAAGAATCCCAGAAAACATTGGGAACTTGAACCAACTTGAGTCTCTAGATTTATCCAAAAATGACCTTTCTGGTCCAATTCCTCAAAGTTTGTCGGAACTTAAATTCTCTGGGCTGGCTGAACTTGTCGTTCAACAAGCTAAACGGTTGAATTCCATCCGGACGTCATCTGCAGACATTAGACGACCCAGCCATTTACAAGGGAAACAGTGGACTTTGTGGTGAACCGCTAGACAAAAGCTGCCCTGATGAATCTGATGGTAAATCAAATGCCGGAGAATCGAGTGATCATGAGGATGGCAAGGAGTCTTATTTTTATTGGTTTTATGCTGGTTTGGGACCTGATTTGCTGTTGGACTCTTGGGATTCTTCAGTGTCCTATGTTTTAAAAAGTCATGGCGCTATGCATACTTCGGATTTCTGGAGAACTTGTTCAATAAAGTATGGGTAGATATTGCATTGCTTATTGAGTGATTTTACGTGTATCATCGATTATAGTTGTAATGTCATGGTACTTCATCTTATTGTAAAATAATAAAGTATAAATAAGACCTTTCCACTTCCTTTTTGTAGAGGAACTTGGCATGTAGCCAGACAACAAAAATTTCTTGCGCAGAAAAAAGGAAGCTAGCACAAAATTAAACCGAGGAACAGAACGTTCCCATTCTGCCAGCTTTTCTTTACTTCAAAATTAATTTTTTGAGAGCTGTAAACAAGGTTACAACCGTTCATCAATTTAAGAAATTAATACGAAAACATCCACTTCAGACTAGGAGGTAAATGTAATTAACCCAAAATGTTTATTTTGTAATGAACGAAATAGAGAATTTGATTTGGAACTAGGAATTAAAGGGACAGAAAAGAGAATCTATTTTGTGAGGAACAAAATAGAGAATTTGATTAGGAACTAGGAAGTACTCTCTATCAAGGATTGGATCTTATGTATATTTGGCACTACTTTCATTATTGTCATATGAGGGAAAATTATGGTCAACTATTCGAACTTATTAGGTGGTATTAATATGTCCTTTATGACTTTTTTCTTGCTAATAGTTTTGCCTCATTAACATCTAATTGAAGATTGAGCGTATGACCAGCACACCAACCTTGGATTGATCAACGTAGAAGACACAATAAGGGTGCTTCAAGGGCAAATAATTTTGTTATTCCATCTAATTTGATTTTAATCTTGAAATAGATGAGTGGTCAATAGTTAACGATTGGAATAATTTAGAAGCTTCTTTGGTAATTTACTCTGTTATATTATTATAAGCTATGAATAAACTGCATATACCAAAATAAGAATGTTCTTTGTTTAATCTACCCCAAAAAAAAAACCACAAATATCCCATACAACGAAACTAGTATTGCAAATAAACGTCCTCTAAAAACATTTCCCATTATTAGAGGGTTAAAATGGAGTCTCAATTCTAGTAGATAAACTTACTATATTGGTTTCAGGAACCTCATTTCTTGCCTTGAAAAGGATAGGCCAAATGCTACAACACAAAATATAAGAGTTTAATAGGGTTTTAAATTGGTCAAAAGAAGACAAAATAGAAGTTGAGAGGGGTAAGTGCAATTTATTCTAATAGAAAAACTTGTCCCAAATGCATAACCACTAAAGTGGAAGATTTTTACTTATAAAGTGGCAAATTGATTTTAAACTCTATGGCTATTCTTTGTTCTCCTGGTTTTCTTTTACTCGCATTCAGCACAGCCACTTTTTTTCCCCTGCTCTCTGTTTGAATTTTCCAATGAGTATGCTATTTCTTCAAACTTCAATGGCATTTGGGGGTCCTGGGGCTAGTCAGATAAGTAACATTCAGCCATGTTCTAAATGAAAATTTGAGGTGGTGATTTCAACAAAATGTCTAACAGGATCAAACAATTGGAAAGAAATACTGTTTAAAACAATAAAAATTTAATATCAAGATTTAGTATAGTAAAAAGGCCTCACATTAGGATTGAAAAAGAAAAATTTCCAAAGAAGACATGTTGCCTGGAAAAGACATAAAGTCAAAACGTCCAAAAAAATAAAAACAACAAAAAGCAGGATCAATAAAAAGTGGATGGATACTTGGACAATCACCATTTAATTAAGGCAAAGTAATGATTTGGACCTGCCAGATCAATATCAAATAATAGTTAAGCCTTTTTATTTTATTCTCCTTCTATTTGTGTTTTTCTATTTCGTCTCTTAGTAAGCAAACATTTCGTTCATTTTTGGGCAGTGTGCATTGGCATTTTCATAGGAATTGTGAATTTAGACTACGTATTTTTATTTATTTGCATATCCTCTATATATTGCAAATCCTTTATATATTGCAAATCTATAGTTTCCATGATGACGTAGGCATTTCAATATTGTTAATAATAATTAATGATGTACCAGCATTTCTTTACGTCATATATATATATATATATATATATATATATATATATATAAGAACAAGGAACCAATGGAGTAGTTTTTTTTATAATTACATTGTTTATTTTGACCCAATGGAGTAGTTTTTTTTATAATTACATTGTTTATTTTGAGGTCCTTCATGTAAAAGATAAAAATTTGGATACACCACCAAATAATTGACTATGTTAATATACAAAGTATCTAATCACTTTAACAAATGAGGTCTTGGTCTTACTTGTCGAGATCTCAAAATTTACAAGTTTTGGATTCTAAAAAAAGTATTTAATCACTTTTTTCAATACATGTTAATAATAACAATTAAACAGTACATAGGTTTTTATTTTTTTTTGGAGGCCAATAGTAGACCCAAATCGGATATCAAAAATATGAAATTTAAATCCAAGGCTATTCCACCATGCCTGTCAATTGAGCCCTATTATTGTACCGTACAAAGCCCAGATAAATTGATATAAAAATCAAAATGCAGCTCTTAATGGGTCCATCTAGATTCTAAATTGACGAAATCACAGGCCTTGGAATAGGAAACATACCAACCCAATTTCGTGTTATTAGTGCATGACAGACATGACAGCAAAAACTAGCCCAAATAGAACTTTACAATTTGTTTCCCGCATGTTAAAAGGACAATATTCCCAGATTTAAACTGGAAGCAAATTTTGTTGTCATAAATCGTCCTATATTGTTGTATTGTTTTTAAGTGCGGTAATTATCTTGATTGTTTTTCCATATTTTGGAAGACAATTATTCTATATTGGTAGGTTTGATTTTCCTCACTGTGCATGCATCCTAATTTATTTGTTTTCATTGATTTTATAAAGATTGACAGTAAAATAATAAGAAGGTCTAAGATTCAAATGATTTTTTTTTTGTCTCAAGAGTACGTGGAATTGATTGGAAACTTCTAATTGAAAAAAAAAAAAAGCATTTGCAGAAAAATCGCATTAGGGTGCAAATCTCTCCAAACTAATCCCTCTTCTTGTGACAGAGGTGGCCTCAGTTGATGAACTTCAAAGAAGATTTGCGTATTATCTGGTCATGCAAGTTTTTGGTGAATGAACTTAAGCACTGAGGAACAGTGCGGAGAATCCGTAGAAATGTGAAAAATTTGTAGCATCTCACAAGGTATTATATAAAAGACGTACAGCAATAACGTAAATTATATTTGTGCATATATAATAGACACTGCTACTCGTGGAACTTAATCAGTCAAGTAGCTTTAATGTATATTCTAGAGTTCATATCTAGCAAATTGGTAATGTTAAATTCAATATCTAAAACTTTACATCTAACGCGCAACACTTGCACTTCAATATTTTCTTAGTGAAGCAATATATTTTTCCCCCCCATTTAGACCCCAATAGTTTTAATTCTCATTCAAAGTGAAGCAGTACTATATATATATATATTTATATGTTAACAATTAGGCTTTTGTTATAAAGTTAAGATTAGTCTATTTAAAGTAGTAATCCTTCCCACCAAAATAGTATTATTGCCACTTAAGTTTTTGATAAAGGATAAATTGGTCATTTCATCAATTAGTTAGATGAAATTAATTTTCATGTTATTTTTAAGTTCACTAAGGGTGTAAAATGCTTATTAAAATACTTTAGGTTGTAAAGTGTAATTAGTGTAATAATTCGTGGGGATTTTCTGCATTTAATCCTATCCCTTTCAAGCAAATCAATTATTTCAAATCGATTCACACTTCGCAAGAAAGTGTTGATGTAGCCAAATATCAACTAAAAATTGCAAAGGTGTGGATGCAATGAAATATAAATCACCTTCCACTAATCTTCTCAGAATCTTTGATACTTGTGTAATGGAAAATAAAAGGACCACCCAATGGGTTTGGACCAAATTGCCAATCTTGCTTGTTAGCTATCGCTTCTATGAGTTGTCACCTCCTGAAATTGGCTTAATCTCAAAGAACAACCAACATCAGTTACATCACAGGGCCACGACTTGACTCATGAGTCATGAAATTTTCTTTTGAGAAATTAAAGGAACCATCCAACAACGAGTTCGAACCAAATTGTCTATCTTCCAGGGTTCACACCTACAGCATTTGAAATATTAAATGTTGTCGTTTAATAGCCAATCGTGTGGCACATTTTCTCCCGTGCCTAGTACAATAATTAAAGTAACAACTATGCACCTGGATGTACATGCTTGCGATTTTTTTTTTTTTTTTTTTGCAACAAAACAAGGAAAAAGAAAAAGCGTGATCCTATCATACCATCTAATCCATCCCAAATTTCAATTATTAACTATAATTATAATTATTTTTTCCATCTTTACTTTCAAAAGTGAGCTCACTTGTAATTTACGTTTGTCAGTGCCTTAGATGATTTTCATATTTGTTTGGCCATAAAGTGAGAAAATTAAGAAGCAGAAGAAGAAACAGGAAAAACTATTGGAAGAATGATTCATTCGAGGTCAAAAACTCCGATAAATTTCTAAAGATAAACTACAATGCTTTATTTGATGCAATCATATCATAAATTAAGATTGACCTTTTCTGATTAGCCCAAGCATCAATCTATGCAAAATGCAAGTTAAATATTCTTTAAGCCAAAAAAAAATTAAGAGACATTTTGAGATGATTATTGAGATGTACTGCTAGCAATTTTAGATTGATTGGTAACCGATAATATTTTACCAAGCCGAACTAGAAAATATATTGAGAAGGTCATTGGTAATGAATTTGTTCCTTTATTTGTTTTGTTTTCTCTTTCTTTTTCCTTTTACCGACAAAGATATAAAGTGGGAAGGCATTATTCTTTGCTTTATTTTTGAGGAAGAAGCATATAGCTTTTTTCTTTATTAATATTCTTCTTTTTTTGTTACATTTTTTATTTCCTTTGACTCCCCATTTTCTTCTCCGGTTCTTCCAATGAAACTTGGCTAGTTGTTGTGGGTAAAGGATTATTTTGGCATTCTCCAGAATCTAACCGTAAAATAAAGATGGCATTAGTTATGAGGGGTGAATGTAATTTGACCTAACCTCAAGGATTGATTGGTAATTTGGCAAAACCTCAAAAGAGTTAAATTTAATTAACCTAATATCTAATAGGCTGTGTTACAAAAGTTTAACTACTTATATTCTAGCCCTATAGGATTTTAGCAATGGTTCAAAGCTAGAAGAAATTATAGGCCTTTGGACTTTTACTAGGGGTGGCAATCGGGTCGAGTTCGGGTTGTCGGGTCGGGTTGAGGCCCGAATATAACAAAAAAACCCGCTAACCCGAACTTGACCCACTAACCCGAAACGGGTCAGGACACCTGACGCGAACCCGAAAATTTCGGGTTGGCGGGTCGACCCGAAATGACCCGAAACTTAATTTTAATTTATTAATTTATCACTGTAATTTCTAATAAAATCAATTTCTCACAAAATTAATTACATCATCAAGTAAGAAAAATTTAAATAAATAATTTCAAACCAAATCTAAAATAAATTAAACACCGTAAAAGTGTTTTATCCCAAACCAAATATAAAATAAATTAAAACAGCATAAAAGCAAAAAATAACATAATATATTATTTATCCAAATATAATAATTTTAACTTCACACAAGTTAAATAAATTCATTTAGGATTAAGTAATTAATACCTTTGAAAAAAAGAATGATTTAGACTATTTAGTTTAGTTAGATAAAATAATTTTTATGTTTATTAAATTATTTTTAATTCGTAAACGGGTCATATCGGATCATATCAGGTCATCACGGGTTGACCCGAAATCGACCTGTTTTCTTTTCGGGTTCATCGGGTTCGACCCGAGTCTGACCCGAATCCCCGAAACCTCAACCCAAACCCATTAATTTCGTGTTAGATTTGTGTCGTGTTTTCGGGTCGTGTCAGGAATTGCCACCCCTAACTTTTGCCAACAATCTAATGTACTTGCACTCTGCTCGGAAACTTGAAATGGAACTTTTATCCTACTTCTTGTTTTACTATCGTTCCCATTTTTATTATATTATTATTTTTCATTTATAAATATTATATTTTAATTTTTTTGTTTTCTTACTATCAAATAACAACTAACATAGTAAGAAATAAAAAAAAATTTTAACGGGTGGCCATTGGCACCGCAACAGATTTTTTATTCCACTCCTTATTCTACTTTATATCACACTTTTTATTATATGATATATTTCTCCTTCATAAACATCATATTTTAATTCTCTTTTGTTTCCTTAGGTTCAGTAACTATAACTGCCTAACACACAAAATTTAACAAACTCAAAAAATTCAAAATATACATAAAAATGAGACATTTTTTATGAATTTTCTGCTATATTTTGTGATTTTCTATTATATATTATTTTTTTTAAATTGTTGTATTTATTTTTGGGTCTGTCTAACGGGTGTCCGTTGAATGGACACTTGGCAACTGTTAACTTTTGCAATTAAAGAAGTACTAACGGATGATGTTGTTTTTCAGTAAGATTTTGCCTTTAAGAAGCTTCTCACTCTTGTGCTTAACTAAAGAAAGAAAAATTCTACATGATTAATTTATTTTGTTTTGAAAGATCTGTCTAATGAATACTTATTGAGCATTGTTAAGATGTACTTGAAGTAATAAAAAATTAGAGGAAGTGATCATCTATTAAATTTCTAATAGGACCATGTAGCGCCCCATTTTTCGCGATGAAAATAAATATTTATAAAAGATGTGATTTAAAAAAAAGTGAAAAAACCTAAAATGGGACTTTTAAAAAATGCGACAATTTGGGTCCAAAATTTAGTCTAAAAGGGTTTTCAAGAAAAAGATGAGTCGCCACTTGGTAATTGAGTTTTGGTGTACCAAGTCACCAAAAAATGTTTTTGATAAAAGTAAAATAAAACCCTTTTTGACAACTAGGTCTTTGAAAAACAAGAGAAAATGAGTTCGGGAGTCACGGTTGAAGAAAGGGAAGGCAAATGTTCGATTAAGTCAAACCTAAGGCACCATTTCAAACTAGTCTAAGCTAGTTGCGAGGTTTAGTCAAAATTTCTTAATCTAACCCTTAAATTTATCACGTTTGGATGTTTCCTGCATGAATGTAAATCTAAATTTAGAAAATATCGAAGGGACAAAAATGTTCATTCAAGGGTTTAATTGATACCAATCGCATTAATTGCGAAGACCAAAATAATTTCTTGAAAGAGTCACGAGTATGCAAATGATGAAATTTAATGAAAAGAAAAGAAAATTAAATTATATACGTAGATATAAGTGATCAAAGAATAGGGATGCATCATAATGGATACGGGAAACAAAAACTCGTGACATAATTTTTCTTATACAAGGATTAATGGGATATTTAAATTAAGAAGTTATAATCACTCATTTCTCATGTTTGAAGAATAATTCTCCTAACATGAACAAGCAAATAAACTAATTTAAATGAGATGTAATTCTAAATGACATGATTAACACATATAGAGGGTGGGGGGTAGAGGATAATATAATAGAAGATATCATGCAAATGAGAAAAAGATCCTAAAATAAAAAATATGCATGAATATTTAATGGATATCATACAAAAGATGAATCTAATGCGTGAACGATCTAAGGATTTAGCGTTGGATTAGCCCATTTCTAAAGAATCTTATAAGCATTGGACTAGCAAATGGGTGGAGAGAGAAATCACAACTAGCGTTGGACCAGTGTGGTAACGTCATGCAATCATAATACACAGTAAAATAAATAAAGCATAAATTAAAACAAATAAACACATAAGAGCACGTAGCACATAACACGTAAGCACGATATCTGTGACAGCCCCACCTCCCCCTAAGGCGAACCAAAGGGGTTAGCGGACTGCCTGCCCAACTCTCGCCAGGACTAACGGTTCGGTATAGAACGAGCTAATACAATCCGGAACTTACCAACGCGGGTAAACAAGTCAAAATGGCAAAATAACCCAAAATAAAAAAAATGAAATCCGGAGTCGGCCATGAATAGTAACCGACCCGTCAGAACCCAACCAAATATCAAACAAATATTCACATCTTGAAACTTAGCATTTACAAGCCAAAGTGGCATACAAAAGTATTTAAAAGTGGATACATGTCTGGTTTGCCAAGTCAAAAGAGAAACGGTCCCAAAAGTACATTTAGGGTTTCAATACATGAGCTATACAAAAAAATATGTCCAACTAGCTCAATTCGGCAACCATTTATCAATTGCAGTCCAAAAGTATTTATTTTCCTGTAAGGAAACAAAAAGAAACAGAAAGGGGTGACTTGCGCTCAATGAGGTACCAGACATATAGCAGTAAAATCATGGCATTTCACATTTAACAAATCAGGTACACATGCCAGATGTAAAGTAAAGGAACCAATGATTCAAATCAGAAGGATACAGGTGGCTCTCAGGAGCCAAATTCCCATTAGCATCATCGAAGCTTGATCGAAATAATAGTTGACACTCCGTCAACGCTAAAGGAGTAACCAATACCGTAGACTCCACTTTCTTCGATTCCTTCCACCTCACATACCCCCACCGGGCCCGAAATCCAATCAGATCAGAAATGGTAATACTCGAGTATACCGGAATCAAGGGGTCTCAATACCCAAAGATCCCAAAACAGACTACCGTGGTTCGTTATCTAATCGACCAGGCCCTTGCCGGCCCGACTCGAGTAACTGGCCACAGGTGTTGAGCTCAGAGGTCACAGAAAGGTCGTTGGATATCAGCCTCCAAACGACGTCCGAACAGATACAGATACAGATAACAGATTCAAATTTTACATAGTAAATTGGCATATGAACAGACAAGAGAACGAGTGTGATAAAGTACACTCTCGTCTCAACCAGAACAAACAGATAGTACATTCGATCATATCACAGATTGCATATACAGACCCCAAGTTAATCAACAAATAAGAGGAGTGGTACACTCACCGGTTCAAGTACAGATACCTCCCAAAAGAGAGTTTTAATCACCAAGAAACCCTAAAATAATCCAAGGAAAACAATTGAAGGTTCCTCTTTCAAAAAATCGAGTATACAGAATGCACATGTGAGGCTCGACTACCAGTCGTATGCCTCGCCCAAATAATTACTAAGGCAAGGGTGCAAAACATGATTTTTGGAAACGAAAAGGTAAGATGAAGACCTAGACTCAAACGACCCAAAAGCCCCTCGCTCAAATCACAAGTAAATCCAACTAGCCTTCAAGTAAAATTTCGGCAGCATATCCCTTGTGTTTACCTATTTTCCAACCATCATGGCTTCATTATTTCCTCAAAACAGTCCCAACATCTCGTACAAAAATAATCTCATTCCCAAAAGCCATTCACTAGGCTTAATGGCATTCAAGTACAACATTTAGCCAGGAAATGACCGGATATGAAAGTCAAGCCCTAAACTATTCAAATAAACACAATAAAACTCGATTACAAGTCATAAACCAATTCTACATACTACCAAAACAGGGTTCCCTAAGCATACACAAACAATAGAGGAAACCAGAAAAATCCGGAAATGATTTAGCTTTAGCCCTGAAAAAAAACAGTTTTTATCTTCATTTTGTGGTAATGGTGCCAAAGGCACTACGATTATCGGATGAAGGTTCAAGACCCACCGTTTCGAAGCTAAGAGATAGGGCTACAATATTGTAGAAGGTCACTCAACCCAGTTTCGAGTGTAACCAGGTCAAAAATGCGAGATACTATACCAGGATTACAAAAATAGATTCACAGAACGCATTCTAGCGGAAACATCATAAATCAGGCTATCCAAGTCCAAATACAGAAATTCCAAAACCAGCTGAAAGCTAAGAAACAGGGTTACATTTCATCAGAAGGCTTCAACAACCAATTCGGAAGCAATTCCAGCCAAAACAACCAATTACAGGCGCAATTCTTACATTCGGGTAAAACCAGAATAGCAATAGTAATTTCGACTTTTCTCATTCTACACTACTCCGATTGACCTGAAATTTTGTAGGCACCTCTAAAATGTCATTCCCTACAACTTTCATGTTTTAAGACAAGGCCAATTCGGCCTCTAACTAGGAGCTAAAAATTCGGGCAGAATGCTCCCACTAGAACCCTAATTTTCTGAAATTTCTTCCAAACCAGAAATTGGTTGCAATTAATCACTTTTTCCACCTCCTAGAGTCATTATATACCATTTCCAATCATCATAGATAGCCACACAATCATGCTTATATTAAAACAGAAAAATCCCCAAAAATAATAAAACTTTATCACTTCAACCACAAATCAAGAAATAATCCATAATATTGCATCTCATACTACCACTAAGCATGATTTAAGCATCAATTAAGGGAGGAGGGTGGTTCTTCACAACTCACCTTAAAAACAAGAGAGAGAGAGCAATTGGTCACCTTAACTTTCCAAATAACTTCACACAACAACTCACAAACACTAATTGAAGAGGTTTTATGGAGAAATTGCAAGTTTCAATGGTTGGTTTTGATGATTTGGAGCAAGCTTGAAGAGTTTTCTTCCTTGTGCTTAGAGTAAGAGAGAGAGAAAGAGAGAAAGAGAGAAAGAGAGGGCCGGCTACTTATGGAGGATTTTTGATGATTTTTGGTCATTTTTGGTTTATTTAAGTCAAATGGTAAGACCATGAATAGTGGTCTTAAAGGTAAACCACTCAAATGGTGACACTTGTCACCTTTTATTAAATACTTACCTAACTTGTCTCTCTTATACCAATCCACTTAGCCTCCTCTAATTATCTCTTAACACCCGGTAAATTAATTCCAGTATCCAAAACTTAACCTAGTTGGCCGAATTTTTCCGAACTTTTCGCACTAGTGGGTCCCACGTCCGGTATACGCTCTTAATTTCTCAAAAACCTATTTGATACTAGAAAAATCATCTAAAAACTATATTTACTCATAAAATTATCTAGAAAATTTTCCGGATACAGAAAGTGCAGAAAACAAACCATTGAAGATAAGAAAACCTAGAAAGATAATAAAACCAAGAAAATGGAAAAGTTACGGGTTCTCACAATATCTAGATGCAAAGATCCTAAAAAAGCGAGTAAACACATAAGCAAACGAGTATGCAAACACATAAACAAATAAAAACGAATAAAGACCTAACTATTACATTCGGGGGCCCTAATTACAATATAAAGGGGTAAAGAATGAAAAATAATAACCTAACTATTACAATTTGGCATTTAAATACCTATCAAATAATCAAAATTTAAATTAAACTAAATATACAATAAAATAAACACAAATAAGGTGAATAACTAAATAAAATAGAATAAAATAAATAAAAAACGTTAAAAAATGCAATTACACACATAAAATTACATAGGAGGATTTAAAATAACACAAGGAGATATCTCCCTTGACGTAGTAACTAATAGGGAATCGGATTTGCCCTATTTAACTCCAAAATCAACAAAAATCATCAAGGCATTGACAATTAAATTGCATATGTCACATAGAAATTGACATAGAAATTGACAATTGACCTTTAGGTCCCAGTTAATAAACTTCCTACATGTAAAAATAGAGGTCATGATTGAGATATTATAACATGTCAGCCATTTAGTTATCATCCCTTCAGGTCATGATTGAAGCATAACATGTCGGTCATTTAGTTATCATCTCTCCAAAATTAGAACTACGCATTGGAGTGAAAGTAGAGTGAAAATTTCACAATTACAACTAACCATTGAAGGGAAAGTTCAGTACCACATAATGTTCATGTAGACCTTTTGAGTTCTGCTGTAAGTATTGTATAAATGAATTTGCACTAGTTATTCTAATTTATGCTCCTAATATATTAGTGTTGTCAGGAAAGAAACATACATGCACAGTAGAAATTCAAAATATTATTTATCTCAATTTTTTGTGCATTTCTACATGGAGATCATAACTTTTGGTGCAAAATCCTTTTCCATTTAAAATTATTAAAATATCTAGCATTTGTTGGTGATCTACACATCCTCTTCATAAGATTTTATTATGATAAAATCATTAAATTTGATAAATACTAGCTCTCCCCATGAGTAAAGCTCACAAGTTAATGAAATAGGAGGGATGAGAGATGACTTCCTTAGGGAGAGAGATGAATTTCTCTCTATGTTGGCTGAATTCTCCACCTTGTTTTTTTTCTTGATTTTCACAAAATCTCTCTAAAAATTAATTGAAAATTATGTCTTGCAAAGTTCGTCTAAGAGGTCTTTATATTGGCAATAAATAAATCCAATTCCTATGGGATCCACTTGAGTGGTTTCCTTAAGAAGTAGGATTCCTATCTTCTAGCTATCCTAAAAGACTTTCATATTTGTACAATAAGTCCCTCATATTTAAGTTTTACTACTCTTGAAATCTTCTAGATAACTCTTTTCTTAGAAGATTACCTTATTTGCATAGAAGCAGTGTTGTTAGTGTAAGGTTTTAGGGACACTATGCAGCGGAAAAATAAAAAATTTTCCCTAAAACTATCCAGGAATCACCCTAGATTTTACGTATGATGCACTAAAAGTAGGGTTATAGGATTACCTTAATCCTTGCGGCGACTCCCTGTAGCGTTGTTGAGGATGGTCAGCCCTTGAGCAGTCCAGTCGTCCTGCCTTTACTGATATCCACGCTAGAGTAACCCTGGATCGTCTCACGAACTATGTATATCAGAGAAAGAAAAAGGTGCTAGCCTTCTTACTCTTTTCAATCGTATTTTTTCTCTCTGTTGTATGTGACACTCACAGACCCTCCTTTTCTTTTTGGTTACGATGACCCCAAAAAAAAAAACTCGTTAGTCATCTTCCTGTATCTGTATATCAGGGATAAAAGGAGAAAGCGAGAGATGATAAGATAGAATGATGAGTCTGATTCAAAATCAAACGATACGACTTCTCATCACATATGACTCTATCTATTAGTTACCTAACAGATAAGAGATAACCGCTCACTCTTATTTGCTCAAATAGGCCTGGGATTAATTTTCTTTTAAAATTAAACCCCGAAAATTTACATAGTTTTAATCCAGGATTAAATGTCTATTGCGTGTGACCCAATAGGTCCCGAATAAATTGGTAATAATTATGGTTTAATAATTAGATAAAATAAACGACTTTATTTTATCATAACTTATAATAAATAATTAATCCATAATTATAGATCACGAGCGGTGTCTAGCAACACATCACAACCGCCCAATTACTCGGAATTAGTCAAGGGAATTTGGCCTAACCTTTCCGTGAAAAATTACCGTGTAATTATTATCCTTTTACCAAAGATATCCAATTAGTCAGGAATAAGGAATAAGTGCCAATGCCCTTATGACTAATTAAATTTTCTAGTTCCCGAAATTTACCCTGAATTAAGTTAAATTGAAGACATTCTTCAATTTACCTAATAGTCGACTTTAGGGTCAATTTCCCATTAGTGGCCATCCGGATATCAACTCCTTCTATCAGAGTGGTAAATCCTATCTCGATCACCCATTTTCTTTACATGCTTCACACTACATCCAACTTTTACACTTTAAGGCACTCACGAAGAGTAACAAGTAATTAGAGTCAAAATGTAGCGATTCACACTCAAGATACTATGGTGATCTCAAGTCGTAGGATCACTTACACAATTTTTCACTAGAGATACACCATTGGCACTAGGATATCCTAACGGGATCTCTAAATGGATCACTCCAATGCATTTGTACTTTCCAAATCATCTACACATTAGCCTAGGTATCATCATACCATAGTTTATGAGAACAACTACTAATTATATTAATTAGAGGCTAACTGTGTACTAGTTTTACCGTACTAAAGATGTCCTATTTCATTAGTACTATAACTAGGGAATTTTAAGAATATTACTATAAATGCGATTGATATCTCATAGTCATCAACTCTTGTGACTACCATCACATTAGTAAACATTCTAAGGACTTTATCAGTTATATCTAATATTTAACAGATAAATAAGAAGTTATTAAAATACAAAACATATAATTTAGGAATGTATAAAATAAAAACAAATACATTGTTTTAGGGCATACATTCCAACAATCTCCCACTTGCACTAAAACACATTATCCATGTTTTTCATCCCATAAGATAATACATGACTATCATGCTTCTTTTGAGGAAGAACTTTAGTAAGAGGATCAGCTATGTTATCCTCTGTGAAGACTCTCTCTATCTTTACATCATTCCTAGCAACGATTTCTCTAATCAAGTGAAATCTTCTAAGCACATGTTTGGATCGCTGATGAGACCTAGGTTCCTTGGCTTGAGCTATAGCTCCATTGTTATCACAGTACAAAGTGACCGGATCAACAATGGTTGGAACCACACCAAGTTCAGTTACAAACTTCTTGATCCAAACTGCTTCCTTAGCTGCTTCCGCGGCCGCAATGTACTCAGCCTCTGTTGTAGAATCTGTTGTGGTGTCTTGTTTGGAACTCTTCCAACAGACAGCACCTCCATTAAGAGTAAAAATGAAGCCTGACTGTGATTTACAATCATCCTTATCTGATTGAAAACTCGCATCAGTATAGCTTTTGAGCTCTAACTCACCCTTTCCATATATTAAGAACAAATCTTTGGTCCTTCTTAAGTACTTAAGAATGTTCTTAACGGCTATCCAATGACCCTCACCTGGATTAGCTTGAAATCTGCTTGTGACACTTAGAGCATAGGAGACATCAGGTCTTTGTACATAACATAGCATACATAATTGATCCAATTGCTGAAGCATATGGAACATAGTGCATCTTATCAGTCTCAACTTGTGTCTTTGGACACATGTTTTTAGAAAGACTTATACCATGAGTCATAGGTAAATTACCCCTCTTAGACTGATCCATGCTGTAGACACCAAATTTTGGTGTAATTTCATTTGCTGTTTATTTTTAATTTTTTCATTTTAGTTTTATTCGATTTTTAGTTTTAGTTTCTAGTTTTATTTTTATTTTTAAGTTGTTAGCATAGAATCTCTTGGAAAATGAATGAAAATGAGAAAGTGAAAAGAAAAGAGGAGAGAAAAGGAAAAAAAAAAAAAAAGAAAATTGCCCACAAAATATGTTTTATGTCTTCTAAATTCAATCTTTTGGCATTTTGTTTATTTTTGTTAAGTTATTTTGAAAAAAAAGAAGAAAAAAAAAAAGAGAAAAACGATGAAAATGGGAAATGGAAAAGAAATGGAAATTGCATTCTATTGTTCTAGTTTATTTTTCATCAAATGTTAATTATTTTGTTTTGGTTATTTCTTTTTATTATTATCAATTTTGTTTGTTTCAAAAAAAAAATATATATATATATCTCCAATTCTGCCGGATGACATCTCAGTCACCACTCACCATTTCCTTTCAAACACTCCACTACCCTTAAACCACGAATTCTCTCCACTAGCTCACCTCAACCACAACAATACCCTCTGCCTTGGAACCATCGAAGAGAGAAAAACCAGAGAGGTAGAGGGAGCTGCATTCTGCACAAAATCGAGAGAGTGAGAGTTGAGTTTCCTTCACCTTCTGACCGTAGACTAGAAAGAAAAGAGAGTGACTCGCAGCCTTCTTCATCCCATCCGTGAGCTGGTGAAAAGGCCGAGAGTTACCATTTCCTCCATTCCGTGTGCAAGCTTGAGCAAGAGAGGGAGTTGGCAGGCTGCAATCCTGTGCCGACCGAGAGTGAGCCGAGAAAGAAAAATTTGCAGTTTCTTGTTGCATGAGCTAAGCTTCAAACCGAGGTAAACTCTGGTCCTAGACTAGCTAATTAGAGATAGATGAGATTGTTTAAGAGCTTGCATGTGATGGTTAAGCACTTGGACGATGAAATCAAGGGATAAGAAATCTGATTTTGACGGAGATGGTTGTGCCGAGAGCCTGTTCAGGAAATGCAGTCTTTAATCTGTTTATTTGTGACAATCTGAGCTCATAAATGTAATTAGCTAAGTAAAAATCAGATGATTAAGTCTTGCATGAGGATAATCAGTCGGCTAAGCAAGAAATAAAGATGAAACAAAAGAATTTGCTGCATGCAAGATCATCCGAGAATGGTTGAACAAAATTCTGGATTTGTGGATGTTTATAGTAGCTGTCCGAACTTGATCTGAACTAGAAATGATAGTAATTTCATTAAGTAGCCTTGCATGTTAGTTTTGGGTACTTAACACAATGATTCAGCCGAGGTAAATTCGGATTCATGCCCAAGCACTTGCTGGAAAATGCATTTCAACTTGCCAAATCAGTTTTATATGTTCCAGATTTTCAACTTGCTGAACGTATTTTATTTGTGTTTGCACTGGATTTTGCTCAGTTTTTTTTTCTATTTGTTTGGATGATAGCTTGCTGCCTAGTTTAAAGCCTTGTGTTTGGACTTGATTATGCTTGAGAGCTGGTTTGGCAAGGTGCCGAATTGCAGAAAGTCTTCATCTGAAAATTACAGAAGCTAAGAATGCTTCGGTTTGACGAAAGTTTTCTAGTTTGCTGAAACTTTTGCTGCATTTTTTCCTCTTACTGATCTTTCCATGGCTGCGTTCTGAGTTTGTACTTCAGCTGCATGTTTAATTGTGTTTTGAAGGGAGGAAATGGAAGGTTGGGTGTTGAGTTTGAGCGTTTAAACATCTAAAATATTTGAGTTGGAAAGTGGATTTCAGATTGCCAAAGCATTCTACATGAATGTCTGTCCAGATTTTCTGTAATGCATTAGCTCTTTCATTGTTTTTGTTTGTTTGGAGTTGAGTTAAGCAGCTTGTTGATTAGTTAGAGTTAAGATGTTGGTTTGAGAAATATCTAATCAAAGCTTTGTATTTGACTTAAAAATCTGGTTTGCATGATGAGGAAATGCCGTGGCTGAAAAATTGTAGAATGCTGCAGAGAAAATTTTCCAGATTTGCATGCTCTCTTTCCTTGAATTGTTGTGTTTACACATAAGAGTTTTATGATTAAAAAGTGGAAAGAATGTTTGATAATCTTGTCCAAACCTTTGTTGTCTAAGTTGTTCCTTGCGTTTGAACTGCATCAGAAACCCTGAAAGTTGCAATAAAAGAAAACGCAGCATAGCTTCAGCCGAGTTGCATGAGTTTTTGGGGGTGTTTTTCTGCCTTTTTTGTTGCATGTTCAGCTGTGTTGTGTTAATCAAAGTGTTTAGTTGTTAAATGGTGATTGAGTGAGGGTCTTTGCTGGCTTTTGTTTGAAGTTTTCTATGAAACCTGCAGTTGAGAGTTTAAAGTTGCAAAAAGGAAAAATTCTGGATGAATGTTGCAGCAGAAAATTTGCTTCATCATTTTTGCAGGCTCTTTTTGTTTGATTGATTGTTTTGTTGCATTATAAAGTGGGTAGATCAAGTGGTGTTTTGTTATTTTGTGCGAACTGCATTTGTTTTGGTCTAAAAGCCTAAGGAAGTTCACAAATTATGAAGAAGTGCAGCTGGTTTGGCATTGCAGAAATTGTTTGTTGCAGAAATTCTTCTTCTACGTGATTTGCATGCATGGAACTTTCAAAAATTTGCACTTTGGCCCCCCAAGTCTCTCCTTGTTCCACTAGAACCCAATCAATTAAATAATTTCATCAATTTGGTCCTTGGCAATTTTAATTTGTGCAACTTCATGGCTTGTTTTGTTTCAATTAACTACCATGCTTTGTCAATTGCACTTAAGCCATGACTTTAGGGGTTTTATGACCGAATGAGCTCGTGTTTGCCTATTTTTTAATTTCCCTAAATAAATTGGTTGTTTGACCTTTTCTTGGCTCTTGAGACCTTTGGAGTGCTTAAATGTTTCGATTGAATTCGAATGGTTGACTAAGGTTTGCAATTGGGTCTTTAATTGGTAATTGGGTCCTTGGTGGGTCCTTTTCCTGAAACTTATGCATTATTTGATTTCATTTAAATTGCAATTAGGAGAGATTTGGTGACTTTGTTATACTTTACTTTTAAATTGATGCCTTGACCCCTTTATTGTTTTGAAGCTATTTTCCTTCATTTGCTTACCATTAGGGGAAGGTATAACTTTCTTTTATCCTCTTTACTTCTCTCTTACGTGCTCCTACGTGTTACGTGAATATGCATGTCTACTTTGCTTTCTTAATTCCTTGCATTTATTTCATTTACTTTTACTTTTATTTAAATTATTCATTATGGGGTATGTGTACACCTTTTGGCTTGTAATAGATAGGGCAAAGCAAGTAATTTGGTCCATTTTCCCTTTCCCTTTTGTTTTAATTAGCAAATGTAATGGTTGCATGCCTATGTGTTATATGTTAAACGCTTTATTAGGATTTTGCATCTAGTCAAGCATGCTAAGTGTTATGTGCTACGTGTTTATAAGTGAATCGCATGTCTACTCGCTTTTTGTAGTATAGATGAATGGAATGGATGAATGTACGTCACCACACTAGTCCAACGCTAGTTGTGGCTTTTTTATCGTTTCCACTAGTCCAACGCTGGTCGGAATTCATAGAATGGGCTAGTCCAATGCTAGACCCAATAGGTTCTTTTTTTTTCTTTCCTTTTTCATTAAGTGCATGATCACCACATATCATGCATTTCCTTAGTTTACCATTTGGCATGTTCCTCAAACCCCTTCCCCTTCACTTTAGGACTTGCATCTCATGCTAGTTAGGGTTCATTTGCTTGAAAATCCCCTTCCGATAAGGGAAACGAGCGAGTGTGGCTACTCGATAGCCTTAGCACGCTAGTTTCGCCTTCTAATCAAAGGGAAAATCGAAGTCGAAAAGTTAGAAGTCAACCCCCGTACCCGACTTGTTGCATTCCCCTAGGGTCATACTTTCATTTTTATCACTTCCATACTCTTTTAATCACATTTTTCTTACATTTCTCAATCCATATTTTTCACTACATCTTTATCATTTATTTACTTTACTTCACAAATGAAATTCAAGTTTCACTTATATATGTACTATTCTATTTTCATTCATTTGCACACACAAGCACTTTGATTTTCATACAAATTCACACATGCACTTTCTTTACACATTCGCACACAAACACTTTGTTTTTTTTTACATTATTTCATACATGAATCTTTTCATACACTTGCACACTTGCACTTGAGTCACCATTTGCATCAATCGACCTCTATGAGGTTTCCCTTTATTGGCCGCCACAATTCATGTGGTTTGGGACCAAAAACCTCACGAGAGACATCATAGAATTTAGGATTGCATTTTTCATTCATTAGTCTTTGTCCAATTTGCAATACATACTTTGGGTAGAAAATATAGGAAAATAAGGGTTAAATCACGCAACTAGCCTTGGTTAGGTCGAAGGGGTGCCTTGGATTTTTATCCTTGCCTTCCCCTTCGTCAAATGTGACTCCCGAACCTTTTTCTTTGTTTTACGTGGACTAGGAGTCGTTCAAAAGGGTTTTTTTATTTTTTTTCCTTTAAAAATTCACTTTTTGGGTGACTTGGTACACCCTAACTCTATACCAAGTGGCGACTCCATTTTTCATATAAAAAACCCTTTTTGAACTATTTTTCTTGGGTCAAATCGTCGCATTTTCAAAAGTCCCATTTAGACCCATTTTTGTTTTTATCAACAAAATTCATTTTTCCCAAATCAATAAAATTCAACAAAAAAACATTTATTTATTTTTTCCAAAAAAAGTGGGGCGCGACAGTTGGCGACTCCACTGGGGACTTCCTAAGTGGGTCCAAGCATTTGATTTAGCCATTCTTTTCCCTTTTTCTACCCTCTTTATGTATAGCATTTGGATATTAGGATTGCATTTTCCCTTTCTAGGACTTTTTGCCACGTACGCGCATATCAAACTACTCCCTCACTCACGTATGTATGATTGGATGATTGGATGTATGATTGTACTTGCTTTATCTCGCGCTTTGCATTTGCATTTTGGGGGGGGTGTGTCACCCTTAGAGCCACGCGTTGGTTCTCGATCCCTCCCCTCCAAAACGTATACTATCATACGCGCATACGCTTTATTATTCATCCCTCTTTATTTTCTTTTTAGTGGCTTGTCACGCCACTCCACCCTATTAGGATTAGGAGACCCACTTGGACGTGTGATCGTGACACGACGTGTGCGTAGCACGATCCAATGGGTCACTCAATCTTCCGCTTTAAACTTTGGGTTGATAGCCTTTAGTTTTTAGTCGAAGGTTGAGGGTTTTTTATAGATTCATTCAAACATGCAGCCGTAACACGACGTGTGCGTAGCGGTGTTTGGGGAATCGCTCGAGCCACCGACAAAGGGCCTTGGGATTGATGACCCTTGGCCACGAGTCTGAAGGCTTGGGGACCTGAGCTTATCGAGTCTAGATGCATTAGTGAACCCCAACCGCATGCATCCATATAGTTCACCTAGGGTAGAGTCTGCCTTGCCCTAGTAGGGACACCATTCACGAGGGGAGGGATCCCACCCTTTTCCTTATTTACTTTTCCTACTTTTTATATCATTTAATTGTCCAACGTGTTATGTGATTATGTGTTGAATTAACTTTCCTTGTCTCTTGCCTTTGCATTCACAAACGTTAGGAAATAAGAGGTCGGGCATGACCTTCTTTTAGGACCTACCCTTATAGATAGGCTATTGCATGTTTAGAAATTTCGGTGTATTTCATTCGTAAATTAATAATGGCATGTCATTTTTAGGCTTACCCTGGCAAACAAAGGGTTCCTTAGGTCATGTCTCATTTCAAATTGCATATCTTACTGCTTTTAATAAACTGGCATCACGCATCCACCCTAGGAAGGGAATGCCATTTAGGGGATCCCGTGTTTAGGAATAAGCCACCATATGTCTCGGATACTTAATCCAAGGAGACTTGCACGTTTACATTTTTTGTATCATCCAAAGGGGTAGTGCATAAGGTAAGGTAGGATCCGATCATTTTCATAGAGCGATCTTTGGAATATGAGCGTCTAATAATCACCTTTTGGCCACTTTATCAAAATTGGTAAAAATCCCTTGCGTAAAGGACATTAATTTGAAGAAACCCAAATAATTCTTCACTATTGAGACGATAAATCAATGGAGGCCAAATCTTGATTTTAGGAGGCTCATAGACTAAGGCATTATAATGATTTCTTGAAACTACCCAATGGGTAGAGAACTCAATCGATTTTTGAACAAATCATCCATTTTATCCAATCCATTTTTGTTAATTCATTCAATTTTAGTTCAATCTAATCATTTTTGAATAAATTCATTTCATCCAATTCATTTGACCAATTTACCCTTTTTAGGGTCATCCGATCATTTTTGAATAAATTCATTTCATCCAATTCATTTGACCAATTTACCCTTTTTAGGGTCATCCGGTCAATTTTTGAATAAATCAATTCATTTGACCAATTTACCCTTTTCAGGGTCATCCGGTCGATTTTTGAATAAGTCATCAATTCATTTGACCAATTTACCCTTTTAGGGATTTGGCCGATTTTTAAAATAAATCATTAACTCCATTTCATCTCTTTGGCCAATTTACCCATTTTTAGGGCGAAATCAAGTTGATTTTGAAGAGATCATCAATTTCATTCAATTCAGTTGACCAAGTCTATCTATTCGATCAATTTTGAATAAATCGTCAATGTTATCCAGCTTACCTATTTTTAGGTAAATCGGTCGATTTTGAATAAATCACCAATTTTATCCATTTGACTCGCTTTTTCCCCTTTAGGGTTCATTGAATAAATTAATCGAGACATGGCAATCCCTTTCACAAATCATTTTATGTGTAGATCAAAGCAAGCAATCCGTTCCGACTTCGTCCTCATGTTTTAGGGCAAATGTCTCTTCTCACTCCAAGTGGCCAAATTTTTCAAATCATTCCTCACACGATCAGTCGATCGGATCCATCAGGTATTGTATAGTGCCTGCTCTGGAGGACTGCATTTTCATGCTAGGCCTACCCTTGGCACAAAAGGGTTCCCCCATAGGACATGCATCCGAATTTTCTGAATATCTACTAACTCTTGTTTTTTCTTTTCTTTTTCTTTGTTTTTATTGGAATAACTAAGCGAGGGTTAAATCTAAAGGCAATCTTTCAAAAATTCTCAGGTAATATTTAAATATAGCTTCTCGTCGAAGCCCCATCATAACGCGATCCCGTAGTCAAGCCCAGAGGAGTCGTGTAAACATGAGTTCACAACCGGAACAGTCAGATAGGTCTGCTACTACCGCTCAACCCGAGACTGCAAGTTTGGGGATTCAGTTGACTGAGATGCTTACCAAGTTTGGAGAGATGGCGTCTGAGATGGCCGCCCAAAGGAAGTTGAATGATGAGCTAATTAGCAGCGGAGTTCAACCCGAACCTGTACCCGCCAGACAGCCTGAGCAAGAGCCGTTTGTCCTACCTTCGGCCCATGCCACTGTTATTCCATCATTTCCTATTGCACCCGAAGAAACTTTCACCTATCCCACCACAAATTTGCCATACACTTACCCTCCTCATCCTTCATTTTTTCTTACTCACACGCGAGGTCCACCACCCCAAATCACTTCAAATATACCACCTGAGCCACATACCTTTTATCACACTGCTGCCGAGCCTTTCTTGCCAGATCATACTGTTCAAACCAAGGCAGAAATGAGGGAATCTTTTGCTCCCGTTGATATAAAGCTGCTCAAACACCTTGATCGTTTTGATGAGTTTATGAGGAAGAGTCAGGGGTTGAACAAGCAAGGAGTCCTGGACTACGATGAGCTTTGTCTCTTTCCCAATATGCAATTGCCCGAGGGGTTCAAAACCCCTAAATTTAACAAGTACGATGGGACGGGTAATCCCAAGACACACCTCCGACTATTTGCTAACAAGTTGGGAAAGCCTGTAGACGACGAGAACCTGCCTCTAAGGTTGTTCCCGGAAAGTCTGGAGGGGGATGCCCTCGACTGGTACTCAAATTTGAAGCCCGAAGAAGTAAAAACCTGGATTGACTTGTCCAATACTTTTGTAAAGCAATACGAGTATAACTGCGAGCTGGCTCCGACACGAACCACGTTGGAAGGAACAAAAAGAAAACCCTCCGAGGATCACAAGACTTATGCCAAGAGATGGAGGAAAATAGCTACCAAAGTCGAGCCACCAATGACTGAGGACGAAATCATACGCACTTTCATTAAGGCACATGATCCTCCATATTTCGAAGAAATTTTTCGCATGACTGGATGCTCGTTCGCTGCTATTGTCAATAAGCTTGAGGAATTTGATGATTTCGTAAAAGCTGGGAAGATTGTTAATGTCTCTACCCTCAAGTCACAGTTGGATGCTTTGCAAGGTCAGGGGACTAGTGGGAAGAACTCGCAATTCCAAAAGAAAGAGGGGGAAACTGCTTTCACATGGAATCAAAACCCTGTCCCAAGACCCAGACCTCGACAATACCCTACCTACTCAAACCCTTACTCCTACTACTCAAATCCTCATCCTGTTTACCACACCAATATCACTCATCCTCGACCTCGCCCAAATTATGCCAACCCGCCTACAACCCCTTTCCAAATATCTCAACCAAGCTTTCAACAAGCTCGTCCTCGGCCTCCTTACCACCAAAGATTTCCCCCACCAAATAGACCCACCTACAACTATCCCCGACCCACTGAAACCTACAATCAAAGCCGTACCCGAACCTTCACCAACCTAGGCAGGCCTTTGGACCAATTGTATGAGCAATTGAAGGTTGCCAACAAAATAGGCGTGATTCCCCCTCCAACTTACCTTCATGGCATGCCTGCTGGGTACAATCCACATGCTATTTGTGCCTATCATTCGGGAGTACCTGGCCACTCAACCGCCGATTGCAGGGCACTTAAGCACAAAGTCCAAGACATGATCGAGGCAGGAGAAATAGTGCTAAGGAAAAGAGGTGAACAAGGGCCGATCATAAGTACAAATCCTTTTCCTGAACACCAGGACACCTTCGAGGCATCCACCTCCAACGACGAAATTTGAAAATCCTGAAGGAGCTTTGCACAATTTGGATGGCCGAGTATCTTCCCTCTCAAAGGGAATTTCGGTAAATCTAGGGGTTGTTATTTACTAAAGTTCACAAAAACCATTTCTTGCATATGTGAATAGCTTCATGAAAACATCTTTCGCAATTAAGCTTTTGTCTTGTTTTCGCTTTGATTAGTTTTTCCATTAAATGCACAATTTGTTTATTTGATTATTGTCCTGAATTTTAATTCTTTTAAATGGCCAAAGATGAAATTATTTGACCCTTTGAATATCACTGTTCTGGATTCCGATAATACCATTCATCTAAATATCCCTTCATTAAGAAATCCCTTCATTGATTCGTTGAAAAATCCCTTCTTTGAGAAGGTCAGAAATCCCTTCGTTGAAAAATCCCTTCTTTGAGAAGGCCAGAAATCCCTTCGTTGAAAAATCCCTTCTTTGAGAAGGCCAAAAATCCCTTCATTAAAAATCCTTCATTGAAAAATCCCTTCATTAAGAAAGCTCTTTATTGAAAATCCTTTCATTAAGAAAGCCTTTTATCAAGAAATCCCTCCTCTTCCAAGTTCTAAGCTGATTGGTTAAAGCAGCGTCACCGACGATTGATTTTGATGGATGAAAAGCAGTTGAATGTCGTATGGCATGTGTTCATAACAAAAAGGTCCGCCACCGGTCCTTTAGAGAAGAAGGACAATGAGTTAAAGCGAGATTTGCCAATGCAAGATGAAATCAAAGACGAATTTGGCCTAAACTGGTAAGGCCATTTGTCATTCAAAAAGGTGCTACCGAGTGGAGCACTTATCCTTGAAGAGATGGACGAACAAACAGTCTCTCAACCTATCAACTCAGACATGTGTAAGAAGTTTTATTTCTGATTATGCAAATTTCTTTTGGAAATCATGCAAGGATCGAAACAAAAGTCAGGCCATCTTCTTTTCCAATCAAAACATTTCATCCCTAGTCATCCCTTTTGAGCTATCAGAACAATAGTTTTTTCGTTTGGCAGCCCCTGAGGATTGCAAGCCCCACACTGGGGCAAATTCATTGTGAACAGAGACGATCCGAAAGAAAAGGTAAAACCCCACACTGGGGCAAATTTATCTTTGAAAGAAAGATGGAAGACAATAAACCCCACACCGGGGCAAATTTAGCTTTGAAGAAAAATGCAAAAAGTGAGGAAAATGCAATGAAAATGCAAGGAGAGAGGATTCAATCGAACTGGGGCAAATTTCCCTCAGTTTCGTTCGAAATTGAAGATGATTTCAAATGATGCAATCTCAGGTTATTTCACCTCTCATAAGAGCAAATTGTTTTCAAGCCTTAACTTTTCTTGACATACCCCACCTGACCCCATTACAAAAGCCCAAAGTCCTGGCTTTCGTCACTTGCAGTATTTCTATTGGAAAGTTTGCTAATCAACTGACAAGTGATGTCCATAATGCCTTCGCCTAAACTTCTAAGGGAAGTGCATTTTACTGATGCCAGAAATCTTCAACTCATACTCCTGAGTCGATCATGGTTGAGCTCTTTCATTTGCGTCTTTAGGTGAAAACCCGAAAGGGCACCTCAAAAGAAAAGGAGGAAAAGAAAAGGAAAAGAGAAAAACAAAAACAAAAACAAAACAAAAGAAAAGGAGTAGGGGCAACCTTGGTAAAAACCCGAAAGGGCGCCAAGGTAGGATTTCCGCATGAGCAAGCACAAGGAGGAACAACTGGTGGTTTGATCCATTTGGATTTCTCCTCATTTTGTCATACTTCTGTCAATTTTGAATTCCAGAACAAAGATATCCAGAGAATTGAATATGACATTTGTTGGCCAAAACTGTGTCATTTTGTAAAACATTCTTTTGCAAATACATTCTTAGGAAGCTCATTTTTCCAAATTACTTGCATTCATGGCATTTTTGTAGAATTTAAGCACAAATGGTTATGTGTGCATTCTTGTGCATATTTATTCTTACATGACATGTGAATTTTCTTGCATACTTCATTCTTTATCTTTGAATTTTGGTGAATAACAATCCCCGTGGTTTATTCGAAGCATACTTGGGTTCAGTCATCTCTTGAAAAGGGTTAAGGTTCAACAAAGTCAGTTACGCAGACTTCACAATATGGCAAAGCACATACCTGATCAGTTTGTAAATCAGAAAAGCCTTAGGGTGAAAAATCCAACTCAATCGACTGCCGCAGCAAAAGTTGATAAAGGCGTTGAAAGACTCATGTTTACACGATTCTCAAAGGAAAACGGATCAAATGATGGTGGCAATTTCTTTGTTTTTTTTTCTCTTTTGCAGAAAAATTGCATACACAGATGAAAGTAATCACACCTCGCACTGGAATCGGTGTCGGAAAGAGTCCTCCGGTGAGCAATGGCAGATTGAAAATGTCGCAAGCAAATTTCATCAAAAAATGCAACGGCATGGCAATACAGAATCAACTCTGGACTCACATTGCAAAAAATTCATCATACTGGGGCAAATTATTTTTTTGGAAAGATTTTCAAAAGTCAAAAAGAAAAGTCAAAAAGAAGCAAAAATCATCAATCAAAAACCAAAATCGAATCAAATTTCGTCACGGCAGGATCGGGTTTAATCCCACTGACCGATGATCAAAAACATTTTCGGGTCAGTCCCTCGATCAAAAGCATTTTCGGGTCAGTCCCTCGATCAAAAGTTCATTCGGGTCAGTCCCTCGATCAAAAGCATTTCGGGTCAGTCCCTCGATCAAAAGCATTTTCATTTTCGGGTCAGTCCCTCGATCAAAAGCTCATTCGGGTCGGGTCAGTCCCTCGATCAAAAGCATTTTTCGGGTCAGTCCCTCGATCAAAAGCTCATTCGGGTCAGTCATTTTCAGTCCCTCGATCGCATTCAGTTTCAAAAGCTCATTCGGGTCAGTCCCATGATTCAAATATTATTCGGGTCAGTCCACGATTCAAAGCTTATTCGGGTCAGTCCCGCGATTAAAGCTTGTTCGGGCCAGTCCCATGATTTGAATTTCCTTCTCTAGTCAGTCCCAATTTTAAATTTCTGCTCGGGTCAGTCCCGTTTTAATTTCCTGTTTGGGTCAATCCCATTTCAAAAAAAAAAAAAAAAAAAATGTTAAAGAGGTCGATCCTCATTTCAGAAGCGTCCATTGCAGCCGAATAACACAGGTAAGTATTTGGTGTCTACTTCTTTGTCTCAAGTTTTTTCAAAACTCAGACAAAGAGGGGCAAACTGTAGACACCAAATTTTGGTGTAATTTCATTTGCTGTTTATTTTTAATTTTTTCATTTTAGTTTTATTCGATTTTTAGTTTTAGTTTCTAGTTTTATTTTTATTTTTAAGTTGTTAGCATAGAATCTCTTGGAAAATGAATGAAAATGAGAAAGTGAAAAGAAAGAGGAGAGAAAAGAAAAAAAAAAAGAAAATTGCCCACAAAATATGTTTTATGTCTTCTAAATTCAATCTTTTGGCATTTTGTTTATTTTTGTTAAGTTATTTTGAAAAAAAAGAAGAAAAAAAAAAAGAGAAAAACGATGAAAATGGGAAATGGAAAAGAAATGGAAATTGCATTCTATTGTTCTAGTTTATTTTTCATCAAATGTTAATTATTTTGTTTTGGTTATTTCTTTTTATTATTATCAATTTTGTTTGTTTCAAAAAAAAAATATATATATATATCTCCAATTCTGCCGGATGACATCTCAGTCACCACTCACCATTTCCTTTCAAACACTCCACTACCCTTAAACCACGAATTCTCTCCACTAGCTCACCTCAACCACAACAATACCCTCTGCCTTGGAACCATCGAAGAGAGAAAACCAGAGAGGTAGAGGGAGCTGCATTCTGCACAAAATCGAGAGAGTGAGAGTTGAGTTTCCTTCACCTTCTGACCGTAGACTAGAAAGAAAAGAGAGAGTGACTCGCAGCCTTCTTCATCCCATCCGTGAGCTGGTGAAAAGGCCGAGAGTTACCATTTCCTTCATTCCGTGTGCAAGCTTGAGCAAGAGAGGGAGTTGGCAGGCTGCAATCCTGTGCCGACCGAGAGTGAGCCGAGAAAGAAAAAATTTGCAGTTTCTTGTTGCATGAGCTAAGCTTCAAACCGAGGTAAACTCTGGTCCTAGACTAGCTAATTAGAGATAGATGAGATTGTTTAAGAGCTTGCATGTGATGGTTAAGCACTTGGACGATGAAATCAAGGGATAAGAAATCTGATTTTGACGGAGATGGTTGTGCCGAGAGCCTGTTCAGGAAATGCAGTCTTTAATCTGTTTATTTGTGACAATCTGAGCTCATAAATGTAATTAGCTAAGTAAAAATCAGATGATTAAGTCTTGCATGAGGATAATCAGTCGGCTAAGCAAGAAATAAAGATGAAACAAAAGAATTTGCTGCATGCAAGATCATCCGAGAATGGTTGAACAAAATTCTGGATTTGTGGATGTTTATAGTAGCTGTCCGAACTTGATCTGAACTAGAAATGATAGTAATTTCATTAAGTAGCCTTGCATGTTAGTTTTGGGTACTTAACACAATGATTCAGCCGAGGTAAATTCGGATTCATGCCCAAGCACTTGCTGGAAAATGCATTTCAACTTGCCAAATCAGTTTTATATGTTCCAGATTTTCAACTTGCTGAACGTATTTTATTTGTGTTTGCACTGGATTTTGCTCAGTTTTTTTTTCTATTTGTTTGGATGATAGCTTGCTGCCTAGTTTAAAGCCTTGTGTTTGGACTTGATTATGCTTGAGAGCTGGTTTGGCAAGGTGCCGAATTGCAGAAAGTCTTCATCTGAAAATTACAGAAGCTAAGAATGCTTCGGTTTGACGAAAGTTTTCTAGTTTGCTGAAACTTTTGCTGCATTTTTTCCTCTTACTGATCTTTCCATGGCTGCGTTCTGAGTTTGTACTTCAGCTGCATGTTTAATTGTGTTTTGAAGGGAGGAAATGGAAGGTTGGGTGTTGAGTTTGAGCGTTTAAACATCTAAAATATTTGAGTTGGAAAGTGGATTTCAGATTGCCAAAGCATTCTACATGAATGTCTGTCCAGATTTTCTGTAATGCATTAGCTCTTTCATTGTTTTTGTTTGTTTGGAGTTGAGTTAAGCAGCTTGTTGATTAGTTAGAGTTAAGATGTTGGTTTGAGAAATATCTAATCAAAGCTTTGTATTTGACTTAAAAATCTGGTTTGCATGATGAGGAAATGCCGTGGCTGAAAAATTGTAGAATGCTGCAGAGAAAATTTTCCAGATTTGCATGCTCTCTTTCCTTGAATTGTTGTGTTTACACATAAGAGTTTTATGATTAAAAAGTGGAAAGAATGTTTGATAATCTTGTCCAAACCTTTGTTGTCTAAGTTGTTCCTTGCGTTTGAACTGCATCAGAAACCCTGAAAGTTGCAATAAAAGAAAACGCAGCATAGCTTCAGCCGAGTTGCATGAGTTTTTGGGGGTGTTTTTCTGCCTTTTTTGTTGCATGTTCAGCTGTGTTGTGTTAATCAAAGTGTTTAGTTGTTAAATGGTGATTGAGTGAGGGTCTTTGCTGGCTTTTGTTTGAAGTTTTCTATGAAACCTGCAGTTGAGAGTTTAAAGTTGCAAAAAGGAAAAATTCTGGATGAATGTTGCAGCAGAAAATTTGCTTCATCATTTTTGCAGGCTCTTTTTGTTTGATTGATTGTTTTGTTGCATTATAAAGTGGGTAGATCAAGTGGTGTTTTGTTATTTTGTGCGAACTGCATTTGTTTTGGTCTAAAAGCCTAAGGAAGTTCACAAATTATGAAGAAGTGCAGCTGGTTTGGCATTGCAGAAATTGTTTGTTGCAGAAATTCTTCTTCTACGTGATTTGCATGCATGGAACTTTCAAAAATTTGCACTTTGGCCCCCCAAGTCTCTCCTTGTTCCACTAGAACCCAATCAATTAAATAATTTCATCAATTTGGTCCTTGGCAATTTTAATTTGTGCAACTTCATGGCTTGTTTTGTTTCAATTAACTACCATGCTTTGTCAATTGCACTTAAGCCATGACTTTAGGGGTTTTATGACCGAATGAGCTCGTGTTTGCCTATTTTTTAATTTCCCTAAATAAATTGGTTGTTTGACCTTTTCTTGGCTCTTGAGACCTTTGGAGTGCTTAAATGTTTCGATTGAATTCGAATGGTTGACTAAGGTTTGCAATTGGGTCTTTAATTGGTAATTGGGTCCTTGGTGGGTCCTTTTCCTGAAACTTATGCATTATTTGATTTCATTTAAATTGCAATTAGGAGAGATTTGGTGACTTTGTTATACTTTACTTTTAAATTGATGCCTTGACCCCTTTATTGTTTTGAAGCTATTTTCCTTCATTTGCTTACCATTAGGGGAAGGTATAACTTTCTTTTATCCTCTTTACTTCTCTCTTACGTGCTCCTACGTGTTACGTGAATATGCATGTCTACTTTGCTTTCTTAATTCCTTGCATTTATTTCATTTACTTTTACTTTTATTTAAATTATTCATTATGGGGTATGTGTACACCTCTTGGCTTGTAATAGATAGGGCATAGCAAGTAATTTGGTCCATTTTCCCTTTCCCTTTTGTTTTAATTAGCAAATGTAATGGTTGCATGCCTATGTGTTATATGTTAAACGCTTTATTAGGATTTTGCATCTAGTCAAGCATGCTAAGTGTTATGTGCTACGTGTTTATAAGTGAATCGCATGTCTACTCGCTTTTTGTAGTATAGATGAATGGAATGGATGAATGTACGTCACCACACTAGTCCAACGCTAGTTGTGGCTTTTTTTATCGTTTCCACTAGTCCAACGCTGGTCGGAATTCATAGAATGGGCTAGTCCAATGCTAGACCCAATAGGTTCTTTTTTTTCTTTCCTTTTTCATTAAGTGCATGATCACCACATATCATGCATTTCCTTAGTTTACCATTTGGCATGTTCCTCAAACCCCTTCCCCTTCACTTTAGGACTTGCATCTCATGCTAGTTAGGGTTCATTTGCTTGAAAATCCCCTTCCGATAAGGGAAACGAGCGAGTGTGGCTACTCGATAGCCTTAGCACGCTAGTTTCGCCTTCTAATCAAAGGGAAAATCGAAGTCGAAAAGTTAGAAGTCAACCCCCGTACCCGACTTGTTGCATTCCCCTAGGGTCATACTTTCATTTTTATCACTTCCATACTCTTTTAATCACATTTTTCTTACATTTCTCAATCCATATTTTTCACTACATCTTTATCATTTATTTACTTTACTTCACAAATGAAATTCAAGTTTCACTTATATATGTACTATTCTATTTTCATTCATTTGCACACACAAGCACTTTGATTTTCATACAAATTCACACATGCACTTTCTTTACACATTCGCACACAAACACTTTGTTTTTTTACATTATTTCATACATGAATCTTTTCATACACTTGCACACTTGCACTTGAGTCACCATTTGCATCAATCGACCTCTATGAGGTTTCCCTTTATTGGCCGCCACAATTCATGTGGTTTGGGACCAAAAACCTCACGAGAGACATCATAGAATTTAGGATTGCATTTTTCATTCATTAGTCTTTGTCCAATTTGCAATACATACTTTGGGTAGAAAATATAGGAAAATAAGGGTTAAATCACGCAACTAGCCTTGGTTAGGTCGAAGGGGTGCCTTGGATTTTTATCCTTGCCTTCCCCTTCGTCAAATGTGACTCCCGAACCTTTTTCTTTGTTTTACGTGGACTAGGAGTCGTTCAAAAGGGTTTTTTTATTTTTTTTCCTTTAAAAATTCACTTTTTGGGTGACTTGGTACACCCTAACTCTATACCAAGTGGCGACTCCATTTTTCATATAAAAAACCCTTTTTGAACTATTTTTCTTGGGTCAAATCGTCGCATTTTCAAAAGTCCCATTTAGACCCATTTTTGTTTTTATCAACAAAATTCATTTTTCCCAAATCAATAAAATTCAACAAAAAAACATTTATTTATTTTTTCCAAAAAAAGTGGGGCGCGACACATGCTAAACCTTTTTAGCACTTTTTCTATGTATGTAGATTGTGAAAAACCCAGTAGCCTTTTAGATCTATCCCTATAGATCTTAATGCCTAATATATAGGCCGCTTCTCCTAAATCTTTCATGGAAAAGTTCTTCGACAACCAGCCCTTTACCGATTGTAACATCGGTATACTGTTTCCCATTATTAATATGTCATCTACATATAAAACAAGGAAAACAATCGAACTCCCACTAACCTTCTTATACACACAAGGTTCATCCGGATTCTTAAGAAATCCAAACTCTTTGATCGTCTCATCGAATCGGATGTTCCAACTCCTAGATGCTTGTTTAAGTCCGTAAATAGACTTTTGTAGCTTACATATTTGACTAGGATTTGTAGACGTAAAGCCTTCAGGTTGTGTCATATACACATCCTCATGCAATGTCTTAATGCCTAATATATAGGCCGCTTCTCCTAAATCTTTCATGGAAAAGTTCTTCGACAACCATCCCTTTACCGATTGTAACATTGGTATACTGTTTCCCATTATTAATATGTCATCTACATATAAAACAAGGAAAACAACCGAACTCCCACTAACCTTCTTATACACAGAAGGTTCATCCGGATTCTTAAGAAATCCAAACTCTTTGATCGTCTCATCGAATCGGATGTTCCAACTCCTAGATGCTTGTTTAAGTCCGTAAATAGACTTTTGTAGCTTACATATTTGACTAGGATTTGTAGACGTAAAGCCTTCAGGTTGTGTCATATACACATCCTCATGCAATGTCCCGTTAAGGAACGTGGTCTTTACATCCATCTGCCAAATCTCATAGTCATGATATGCTGCTATTGCAAGCAATATCCGAATGGATTTAAGCATAGCTACTGGTGAGAAAGTTTCATCGTAATCGATTCCCTCTTTCTGCTTGTAGCCTTTGGCTACCAGTCTAGCTTTATAGGTAACTACATTACCATCCATGTCAGTCTTCTTCTTGAAGATCCATTTACACACTACATGTTTTATCCCTTCAGGTGGATCAACTAAGGTCCACACCTTATTGTCATACATGGAATTTATTTAGGAATTCATGGCTTCTAACCATTTAGAGGAGTCTGGATTGCTTATTGCCTCTTGGTAGGTAGTAGGTTCGTCATCTTGAATGACTAGCACATCATTGCTATGGCTCACAAGAAATTGGTATCTCTTGGGAGTTGAGCGTGTTCTTACTGACCTACGAAGCTCTTGTGTATCAACAGCTTCTGTATCTACCTCATCATTATGTGGTTGAAGCTGTTCTACTATAGGTTGTTCAATGTTTGTTTGATGATCCTGAATTTCTTCCAGATCTATTCTACTCCCACTGCTTCTTTCTTGAATGTATTCTTTCTCTAGAAATATAGCATGTTTTGAGACAAATACCTATTGCTCGATTGGATTGTAGAAATAGTATCCTATAGACTCTCTTGGATACCCAACAAACAAACATTTGTCAGATCTAGCTTCAAGCTTGTCTGACTCTGCCCTCTTCACATAAGCTGGGCAGCCCCAAACCTTCATATAAGATAGATTTGATTTCTTTCCTTTCCATAACTCATATGGTGTGGAGTCGACAACTTTAGTGGGTACTCTATTAAGAGTATAAGAGGCTGCATCTAATGCATATCCCCAAAATGATTTTGGGGCACTTGAGTGGCTCATCATAGAACGAACCATGTCCAATAAGGTTCGGTTTCTCCTTTCAGATACACCATTTAACTGTGGTGTGCCTGGAGGAGTCCATTGTGGAACTATTCCATTATCCTTTAAATAAACTCCAAACTCGTCACTTAAGTATTCTCCACCACGATCAGATCGTAGTACCTTAATACTTTTATTGGTTTGTTTTTCTACTTCATTCTTGAATTCTTTAAACTTTTCAAAGGATTCAGATTTGTATTTCATTAAATACACGTAACCATATCTCGAATGGTCATCTGTGAAGGTGATGAAGTATGGAAAACCACCTCTACCAGTAATCGACATTGGTCCGCATACATCAGTATGTACTAGCCCAAGTAAATCACTGGCTCGTTCCCCTTTTCTATTAAAGGGCATTTTGGTCATTTTGCCAAGTAAACAAGCTTCGCATGTATCATATGATTCATAATCAAATGAGTTCAAGTATCCATGTTGGTATAACTTGGAGATGCGTTTTTCATTTACATGACCAAGCCTACAGTGCCAGAGGTAGGTTTTATTTAGTTTATTTTTTCTCATTCCTTTTCCACTCACATTGAGAATTTGATGATCAAGATCTAGAATATATAAACCGTTATTTCAACTTCCAGAACCATAAAACACACCATTTTTAGAAAAAGAACAACATTTATTCTCCTGGGTTACCCGAAACCCATTTAAATCCAAACAGGAAATAGAAATGATGTTTGTAGTAAGTGCCGGAACACAATAACAATTTAATAATTCTAAAATCAATCCACTGGGTAAAGTGATATAATAATTCCCTACAGCTAAAGCAGCAACTTTTGCTCCATTGCCCACACGTAGGGTGACTTCTCCTTTCCCCAACTTTCTACTATCCCTTAGACCCTGCATAGATGTGCAAATGTGAGAACCACATCCGGTATCTAATACCCAAGAGTCTGATTTGGAAGTAGACACATTAATCTCAATCATAAATGTACCTGATGATGAAGCTTCAGCAAGCTTCTTTTGCTTCAGGCTCTCCAAGTATGACTTGCAGTTCCTTTTCCAATGTCCAGTTTGATTACAATAGAAGCAGGTTGCTTTGGACTGGTCCGCCTTTATCTTTTTGGGCTTTTGGGTGGGCTTGTTTTTGGATTTCTTAAATCCCTTTTCTTGCCTCTTCCTCTTCTTAGAGGAAGTAACGACAAGCACACCAGTAGAGCCTTTTCCCTTTTTGATTTCTTTCTCAGCAGTTTTCAGCACATTCAACAATTGAGGCAAAGTGTGCTGCAGATTATTCATCTGATAGTTCATAACAAACTGTGAGAAAGAATCTGGCAGAGATTGGAGCACTAAATCAACATTCAGCTCCTGATCCATCTTAAAGCCTAATTCGGCCAATTTTTCAATTAGCCCAATTATTTTTAAGACATGCGGAGCAACAGGTGCTCCCTCTGCCATCTTGCACCTGAACAATTCTTTAGAGGTATCATATCTAACCGTCCTTGATTGTTGTTCAAACAACTCTCTCAGGTGTTGTACAATATCATACGCCCCCATGTTCATGTGCTGCTGCTGAAGCTGAGGAGTCATGGAAGCTACCATGATACATGAAGCTTCCCTATTGTCATCCTTATGTTTCTTATAAGCATTTCGAGCAGCAGCAGGAGCATTTGGTTCAGGTTCCTGGGGCATAGGCCTATCAAGTACATATTCAATTTTTTCATGAGTGAGAACGAGTAGGACATTGCGATGCCAATAAAGAAAGTTTGTGTCGTTAAGTTTGCAATCAGTGAGAATGGTACGAAGGCTCAAATTGTTACTCATTCTACAACAAAATGAAGAGATAGAATTTGTTAGAAAAATGTTTTGTTTAATAAAATCATAAAAACTTCAAAAATTATGATTTTATTTCCACTATATTTCTCAAATCAATTACCCTCTTAAATTGATTCGGGAATTTTAAAATTCCATAGTGGCTAGGATCCCATCTTAATTTATTTCGATCTTGAGTGTATCCCAACAAATCGAAAAAAATTATGAAAGGTAGGTACTTCACCAATTACAACTTATTTGTAATTCTTAGTTCAGTTGGGCGTCAACTCTTGACTTTAAATCTATAAGAACCAACCCAACACTTACCTCTAAAATTAATGATTTTGAGTGAATCCCAACAAATCATAATTTTAGTTAAATCAAACCCATCATTCTTTGAGAACATTTCTCATAGCAAAAACACGTAGTAAGTAAGGCAGCCTTGGGTGAATCCCAACAAGCTAGCACTTAATAACTACTCTAGTTTTAAACTATAATGATGGAAGGTATTTCATTGATTTAATATTGCAGTTGAGGGATTTGTCTCCTTTTTCCAAAATATTTTATAATTAAAATTTGGAAAAATTGCTCGTATGGTCTCATCAATAAACATGCATATAACCATTTCAAAAACGTATAAACATGAATTTAAATCGTGGATGGTTGTGGATATTCCTAAACTAATTTCCCCGGCCATTAGGAAAATTAGCATGTGACTAAAATCTTTAATACCGAGACGAACCCCTTCGTTGTAGTATGCCTCCTTTCTTCTTTTCAAAGTTACAATTTCTATATAAATTATATAAATTCCTATCATCTATTCCTATCTATTGTACATTACAAATAGTATAGAAGAAACCCCGAGTTACATTCGGGGGGAATTTAGATGAGAAAAGAAATTACAATTAGAAAATAAGAAAGGCAGGACACGCAGGCCCTATTTTAAAATTAATTACAACCATTCAAACCTAGAATGATTGTAACCTTCCAAAATACCACAATCATATTGCGTACTATATCCACAACCATCCACCATGCATTTTCACAATTTAAACAACTTTAAATAAAAGAAAAGCATGTAAAATAAGCAATCTCAATTCATGGATTAATTGGATTTAATTCCTAAGGTCCCAAACAAAATTTGGGTCCATGCATATGCGAGAAATTTTGGTAAAATTAATTTTTATTAGGTCATTGTTATTCCTAACTAAATTAGGAAAATAATTGGAAAGATAATTTCAATTAATCAAATTAATTGTGAATCAATTCCCAACCTAATAAATATGAATAATAGATCCCATAACACATTTTAACAATTAAAAAAGGGATCTAATTCAAAAATTGTCAAAAGTTTTAAAACTTCAAATTCTCAAAACAATAGTTTCCTAAACCACTGCTGCTCTTGTTTTCTAGCACTTCCGGCAACTACCACTAGACACCACCACTTCAGCCACCACCGCTGAGGTCTCCACTGACCATCAACGGCAGCAACTCCCAGCGGCAGCCACCAGGGTGATCACTGGAAGCAACCACTGTTGGCCTAATCAGCAACATCCCTCAGATCCCGACTCGAAGGGACTAACCACCCAGCCCGTGGCACCCAGGGGTGCAATCCCTCATGCTGGCCGAGCGTGGTACGGTGCTTTGCGCTGCCATTGTGGTTAAGGAAATAAAGTTGCGCCTTCGCTAAAAGCTATAGCTTTTGGTGCAATGGTAAGCGCTTGATCCTGACAAGTGGTATCAGAGCGAGGTCGCGGGTTCGAGTCTCCCTGGCTGTTGCTGGGGGAGGGATTGTTGGCCTAATCAGCAACATCCCTCAGATCCCGACTCGAAGGGACTAACCGCCCAGCCCGTGGCACCCAGGGGTGCAGCCCCTCATGCTGGCCGAGCGTGGTACGGTGCTTTGCGCTGCCATTGTGGTTAAGGAAATAAAGTTGCGCCTTCGCTAAAAGCTATAGCTTTTGGTGCAATGGTAAGCGCTTGATCCTGACAACCACTCGGCTGCAACACCAAGGTGCAAAGTTTTCCCGTGCCTGATTGCTGCCGCTCTTCGTTATCGCGCCTGTTTGCTGGATAGCGGAGCTACCACCGCAACAGCCACCACCACTGGAGTCTCCACTGACCACCAGTGGCAGCGGCTCCTGGTAGCAGCCACCGGAGGTCATGGGCAGCAACCGTGAGGAGGCTGCTGTGCCCTTGCCAATGCCTGCAGCAAATTTGCTGCGCATTTGTCCCAGAGAGCTCATAGCTCTTCTACCCAGCAACCACCACCAGGCGTACAATCTCCCACTGCCACCAAGGAAAGCCACCATGGCCTCACATGGCAGCAGCAGCTGGCGGCAGCCCTTGCAGCCGCAACATCGCAGCCGCAACATCGCAGCAGCAACATCGCAGCAGCCGCAGGTTTGCAAATGCAAACTTGCTATGTCGGTTTTTTTTTTTTTTTGTTTCAATGATCATTCTACAACTTTTGCAGATGATCAACTATGACCATGGGTGACGTAAATCTACGAAAGAAGGAAAAAACCAGGTGCTTATGATGTCCGCAGCTTCCAAAGCTTCGTACGCTTATTAATTAAATCCAATCAGCAGTATTAATCCATGAATCCAAAATTGCTTAACATCATACGTAAAATTCTTAGGGATGACTCTAATACCACTGTAAGGTTTTAGGGACACTATGCAGCGGAAAAATAAAAATTTTTCCTAAAACTATCCAGGAATCACCCTAGATTTTACGTATGATGCACTAAAAGTAGGGTTATAAGATTACCTTAATCCTTGCGGCGACTCCCTGTAGCGTTGTTGAGGATGGTCAGCCCTTGAGCAGTCCAGTCGTCCTGCCTCTACTGATATCCACGCTAGAGTAACCCTGGATCGTCTCACGAACTATGTATATCAGAGAAAGAAAAAGGTGCTAGCCTTCTTACTCTTTTCAAACGTATTTTTTTCTCTCTGTTGTATGTGACGCTCACAGACCCTCCTTTTCTTTTTGGTTACGATGACCCCAAAAAAAAAAACTCGTTAGTCATCTTCCTGTATCTGTATATCAGGGATAAAAGGAGAGAGCGAGAGATGATAAGATAGAATGATGAGTTTGATTCAAAATCAAACGATAAGACTTCTCATCACATATGACTCTATCTATTAGTTACCTAACAGATAAGAGATAACCGCTCACTCTTATTTGCTCAAATAGGCCTGGGATTAATTTTCTTTTAAAATTAAACCCCGATAATTTACATAGTTTTAATCCATGATTAAATCTCTATTGCATGTGACCCAATAGGTCCCGAATAAATTGGCAATAATTAGATAAAATAAACGACTTTATTTTATCATAACTTATAATAAATAATTAATCCATAATTATAGATCACGAGCGGTGTCTAGCAACACATCGCAACGGCCCAATTACTCGGAATTAGTCAAGGGAATTTGACCTAACCTTTCCGTGAAAAATTACCGTGTGATTATTATCCTTTCACCAAAGATATCCAATTAATCAGGAATAAGGAATAATTGCCAATTTCCTGATGACTAATTAAATTTTCTAGTTCCCGAAATTTACCCTGAATTAAGTTAAATTGAAGACATTCTTCAATTTACCTAATAGTCGACTTTAGGGTCAATTTCCCACTAGTGGCCATCCGGATATCAACTCCTTCTATCAGAGTGGTAAATCCTATCTCGATCACCCATTTTCTTTACATGCTTCACACTACATCCAACTTCTACACTTTAAGGCACTCACGAAGAGTAACAAGTAATTAGAGTCAAAATGTAGCGATTCACACTTAAGATACTATGGTGATCTCAAGTCGTAGGATCACTTACACAATTTTTCACTAGAGATACACCATTGACACTAGATAGATATCCTAACGGGATCTCTAAATGGATCACTCCAATGCATTTGTACTTTCCAAATCATCTACACATTAGCCTAGGTATCATCATACCGTAGTTGATGAGAACAACCACTAATTACATTAATTAGAGGCTAACTGTGTACTAGTTTTACCGTACTAAAGATGTCCTATTTCATTAGTACTATAACCAGGAAATTTTAAGAATATTACTATAAATGCGATTGATATCTCATAGTCATCAACTCTTGTGACTACCATCACATTAGTAAACATTCTAAGGACTTTATCAGTTATATATAATATTTAACAGATAAATAAGAAGTTATTAAAATACAAAACATATAATTTAGGAATGTATAAAATAAAAATAAATACATTGTTTTAGGGCATACATTCCAACAGTTAGACCCGGACTGGACCAGCCCGTTCGATCTGTCCGATTGTGAACCGGCTTCTTTTCAAATTGGTTTATAGTATAAAATCGTTTTAGTCAAAAATCAGTCAAAATCATAAAAAACTAGCTAAACCAGTGACTCGATTCGACTGGTTGACCCAATTCTCAAACTTTTCTTTCTTCTTTTCCCCAAACATAATTTGAGTTACCTAAATTGTAACACTTTCATTTATTAATAGGAGTAAGAAAATTTCAACTATTTAGTGTAAATATCAAAATCACTCGCTTTTCTAAATGATCTCTAAATCAAGATGTTTTTATCACTATGATCTCATTAATTTAGCATCAGTGATTCAAACTTGTATTAATTTGTTTTAATTTAGTTTTTCAAGTAGTTTTGGAAAATGGACATATTTTAACCATGAATTTACGTTTTTATATATAATTATTAGGTGTATATTTGATTGCAAGTCTAATATTTTTGGAACATTTTTCATGATTTGGTCAAATATAACCAAGAACTTAATTTCAATATTTCTGAAACTTATAAAAATATAAAATAATTATAACATCATGCTAACGTTAGTGTCTTTTTTAGAACGGTCCTACCGATCCGACTAGTTGACCCCTGACCGAATAGTTTAACCAAGTCGCCATTTGGTTCGAGTTTAACAACATTGCATAGAGGTTCCTTACAAATTAAACTATAAGCAATACGTTCTTATATTCATGTCCCTACTTCAATTCCTTTTAATCCTATGAATGAAAATCTTAGTGTGAGTGCCCATTAGACTTCCAAATATGATTACAACATAACAAGTATTTGTTATAATTTTAAATAATTAAGAGCAAAATAGTTTAAATACTTTTAATTTATCATTAATTGAAATAGTCAGCTAACTCATTCTTATAGATCGAGATTGCTATCTAGCAACAATCAAGTGATGAGAAGAGCCAAGTAGTTGACTTCATCTTTCAATGAACGTTTTCCGTGTAACTATTATTACTCACCAAACTTATCTCTTAGTACTTTAGAATATAGAATACATTCCAACTCTGATATAACTATAACAATTTTTTACCAAAATTTTCCCATGAAGAAAAACTTAGGACAACTTTCCAAAACCTTTTCACTTAGCACTAAGATTCTTTGAACCATACTTTAATGAGCAGCCACGGATAAGATAACTCCTCTACTATTAAGATAATATATTCTTATAAATTACTCACTATTCTTTCATGCTTACTACTCTTCCCAATCTCTAATAATATGAGTAGATCATTTATGGGAAACAACTAGGAGAGCCAAAATATAGTAATCCAACTAAGATGTTGTGGTACTCTTAAATTTAAGGATCACTTGTACTGCCGGCACTTAGAGATTAAGCTATTGACACTCACAAAGTAATTTATATAAAATCCTTATTTGGATCAAATTAATGAATTTGATCAACTAGTGAACTTGATTAAATATCAAGCATGCACATAGTAATTTAGATGTCACCACGTTATTGTCTAAAGTAGTATTTTAAAAGGCATTATCGGGATTCGCTTTAGGGCATGTACACTTAAAACGCCTTAGAGCAATCAAGGGAGGCGGTAGTTTCGTTGGGGTATTGCCTGAACGATGCCTCCAAGACTCGGGCTTGCATGCCTAAATGGCCATATAAAGTGGAAAATTTTGAGATTTGACATAAACCCTGTTTAGTAGAACAAGGAGAATAGAAGAAAAAGTGATCAAAAAACCTCACCAACAATAGAATGGAGCTCTCTAGTGCTTCATTGCTTATTAGCCCCTATATATACTATATTATTTTCGAAGCCCACTTAAAGAAGCACCGTTTCATGCTCCTTGCAATCATAATTTACCATTAACATGTTTTGGATAGCTACATTCTGAAATAGTTCAAGTTTGTTTTGAACTTTAATTATCATATTATTGCTTACTGTTATATAGCTAGATGATATTTTACCATTTTAATAATACTGCATAGTTCTAGCATTTTATTAATTTCTAAATTATTATAATTAAAATTCATGGGGCTTATGCTACAAGCCTCAGGACTTTCACCAGACCCGAAACAACTAGAAATCCCTGGCCAGCACCTCCACTTTACGAAATTTTGGTCTAAAGAAATAGTTCCTAATTGTCAAGTTTAATCCTTGGCTTCTATATGGGATTTGAGACTGCTCATTCTTATTGTCATGGCAATAAGTAATCAAATATTTGGTATAACTTGGGTACGTTGCCTACAGTTAGGACCATCTTTACTGGTCTTAGGAATTAAATTCTAAACTAATTAGAATAGCATTTCGTGATCAGCCTGGTGACAGTAAGGTAAATGAATCAAATTCTGATTCGGGTTCTCATTTTGATGTCATATAATTTAGTAAATGGTTGACTTGTGATAATTTTAAAGTGCTAATCGGTTTGGTTGCGCAGAACAATCTGATATTGGTCTGGTTATGTAACTAGAAAGCTTCACAAGTTATTTGTTGGACTTGATTCATAAACAAATCAATATTGGTGGGCAATTAGGCTCTTTCCTTATGTATTGTAAAATACGATATGATCATTCCTTGTTTTGTTCTAGATGAACTATTATTGTGTAATTTGGCATCATTGTTTCAATTAAAAGGGCACATGCAGTGGTTGCTTAACTTCGTTTTTGTTGGAACGTGTGCTTTATTCTGTCATTTTTTCTTTTTTTGTAGGAACCATTGGGGGCTAATCGCAAATGCATTTGAAGAAGTTGAATATCATGATTGACTTGTGAATTAAAGGTGGATGCCAGTGGTATGGGCACATCATTTTTGCAAAAATCACTTGGTAACTCTGTGTATTTCTATTTCAAATGAGGGAATCATTAGGGTTTGTTGGTGGCCAGGGAGGGGTCTGAGGGTCTTATCCGCTATTAGGTTCAGAGTTCGAATCCTTTACCTAGCTATTAGGGAAGGCTGTGGAGAGAGATGGGAGAGTAAAGAAAAAAAAATGAAGAAATCTGATTTTGGTCTCTAATGTTTAGATTGTGTGCAAACTAGTCCCGAATATTTTGACCAAAACAAATATGATTCCAAAGATAAAATTTAGAACCATTGATAAAAATTCAATAATGGGTAAGAGTTAAAGTCAGATTGTTGTTAGTCAATAGTTTTATATTTATATTTTTAGTCGCTAATTTTTTGAGATTTAATTGATACAGCCCCTAAGGCCCTAAGTTACAGAAAGTGATATTTTGGGTTTTAGGATGAAATGGGAAAATTAAATCAAAATATTTTTCAAATGTGTGCCAGAAATTCCAATAATAAAAAAATGACAAAGTTAATAATACTTCTTTTTTTATTTTTTTCTCTTTTTCATTTCATTTATTCATGCCACTAATTAGTCCTTTTTTTTTCATTTCGTTTGCATAGTTGGTCCCAAATTTGGCATAATATATGTATGTGTTATTTTGCACTATGAATATTGTATTAAAAAAGAGTTGTACATCATTCTTTCATTACAATTCAAATGCTCAATTAAATATCGTTATAATATAAGAAATATATACAATATGTAATTTATGTGTCATCCATTTTCCTTTTGTTTTGGCATTTCAATGGGTTGTCAACTAAGTTTCAAATTAAACATTCACTTACAAAATTATTTGAATTATTCAATAAAATTATCATTGTACAGAGCATTAAAATTAAACCTATAAATCTTTACTATTGGAACATTAGATTTGAAATTTTGAATAAGAAGGGAAGACAACAAAATCCAAAAGGAAGTTTTTTCAAATATTCTTAAAAGCGCTTTATATTGGTACTTACTTGCACTAATTGTAATCACTAATTACAACTCCCAGCTATAGCCATTTAAAGCTTACCTCGATAAGTCATGCAAAAATTTATCTAATTGGAGCTACGATCAAGTCATATAAAGAAACTAGATTTTTCAACTTCTTCCACTAATTTATGTTTTATGTATTATATATGTTTTGTTGTTCAATTGTGACTAATTTAATAAAGAGAAGTTCTTCAGCTAAATAACACTTTTGTGCCAATGTGAAGCTAATTAATATTTTCTATTAATTGTTTTGAGGATCACATTTTTCCTTGTCAAAATATTAGGAACAAAATTTACAAATAAACCAAAAAATTAGAGACCAAAACAACAACATTGCTGAGATCACTTTGTTGCTGAATGCTGATTTGGACTTTTTTTTAAGACTCTTGCTAAAGTGATCATTGACTCGAAAGTTTATGAAGGGAAGATTTGGTTATTCTAGTCTTCATCCATGTCAATTTGATCTTCCTCATTGTCAACCACTATCTTGAAACTTGGGATTATTTCTCACTCCTTTTTGCCCAGTTCATGTTCCTCGCCATTTTTTCCTGCAAACCACCCTCTCATATCTATGGACAATTTAATGGAAGAAGTTCTCTTCTAATGTTGCATGTAAGGATTCTTCTTTTGGGCATCATCTATAGATAGTATACTGGCATTCTAGACACAGAAGCACAAAAAGAACAGAAACCGAAGAAAATACAGCATTAAAGCTCCAAAGGTAAAAACGAAACAGAAACTCAGAAATATGAAGATGTGAACCTTGTAATCGATGACTGATTAGACATACACATTAGGAAACAGCAAAATGACAGTATGTTTTAGAATTACAATCCAAATGGCTTATGCAGTTTGAACTTGAAGAAGATAAGAAACAAAATTTGATATACAAGGAAACATGCCTCTCTCTCTTGCGAACAAAAACTTTGCCGGTCTCTTCATTTTCATTAAGCGAAACTATCGTCTAAAAGCCTTGAACAATACTGTACAGCTAAAGAAACTAAATATTCTTTATATGAGCAAAACTGAGGGCAGAAAATTGTTTTGTGATTTTCTTTACCTTCTCTGATGACTTTAACCTTCTACTGTTCTGTATATGAAACAGTACTCTGTAACAAAACAGACAAAAAAAGAGGTGAATTTCGTACTCAAGGAGATCTACCTTTTTGTACATTAATTAAAATTTTTTGTTAATAATGTTAGCAATGTCTGTTTATCTTTCCTCAAACAAACAATAATGATGTTTCCATGGAGAAGAAACAGATATACAAGTCTGCACATAAAAGCGGAGGGATTAGGCTAGTCCACAATCACAAAATCAAATTTCCGAAAAAAACACCTAAATCCTTTGATGGAAACTTCTGACCATGGGACATGTCAAAGTATGATTAAAGTTATCATCGAACGTGCAACATAAAAATATTTGGCATCTGAAACTCTTTTAATTCTGAAAGGAAAAAAATTCGCACAAGTTCAGAGCTCAATTCCAAAAATGAGATTTGATTCATAAATGGAACTAAATGTGAATTTTCAAAGGAATTCTCCACCATCACTTGTCCCCCCTCTCAGCATGATGTAGGAACTCCATCTACTACATGTGTGAATCTTTCACCTCATCCTGGTGGAAATAAACATACCCAGTTAACCTGACGTACAATGATAGATTCCCAATCTGCTAGAAGATGTTCTATCGACTTGTCCATTTTGACTGAAATGCAGCTCTAATTAGAGTTAAAACTTAAAAATACAATGCATTGACTTCTAAAACAGCAAATGAGATGAGAATGGAACAGTCCATATTAAATATCAGTAAATTATTCCCATCCTTCCGCATTAAACGGTCCAATTGGAATTCTTGGGTCTGAATGAAATTTTCTAAGAGTTCTATCTTCTACTGGTTTATTAAGCGGTTTTTGATGTGTATAAACAGGGGAAAAAAAGGAATATTAAGAAAGAAGATATATACAAATGTATTGGTACATGAACTATGCAGTATCTCTCAGTGGAATTGTTCAAGGCATCTACTTTTTGATAAACTCTGTAAGCCATCAATACTATTACAGTATAGAATAAATACGATTCCTTTCAGAAAGACTGTTCAATTGAATTTTTCATTCATATGCATTAATGAAGGTGTGCTCCTATTCTCAGTTCTATTGTGCAAAAAAAAAAGGTTATGTGACGATATTGAAACTGAAACGCTTTAAAGTTTGTAAAAAAGCAAGCAAAAGCTCCAATAGGATTTGGGAAATCACTAGATGTTCAAACGTAAACTAACATGTCAGAAAGGCCATTTCTTCTTTCTTTTTATTTTCTTTTTCTCTCTTTTCCATGCCCTTATTTTAACCTATGATAGACAGCTTTCCCAGCAACAACATGGAGTAACAAACACATGGCTTGAAATGTTATGCTGCAGGAACTTAGGTTTCTAAAATAATGGCAAACATCTTGCAAACTTTTTTGTACGAAAGAACTACGAACAATATGAAGTGGCTTTAAAAACCTGGTAGCAATGAGTTCAAGTAATCTGTTCTAGTTCCAGATGGATGGGTTTTTAAATTGAGTTGCCATTGCCTCAGAGAGAAACTTGACAAGTTCTTCTCTCGGAACTTCCTTCTCCTTCTTCAGCTCAAGATGCCGAACCTAGTAACAGAACCAAATGCTAAGCAACTTTTAAAGGACAATCCAAACTGGAGAAAAAAAAAAATGAGGTGCTCTTCTCCTGGAATAAAGCATTTGAATGCGGGCTCTAGATTATGGCGCATGGGTGCTACTAAAGGAGTCAAAAGTTGCAACACAAAAGCTCTAAATGGCTAATACTTACCCATAATAGATACATATAGTTGATTTAAAATGGTAAACATAATCTCAGAAAAGCTTTTAACTCCAACTATTCTTTTAAGGAATCTGGTAGTCTTAGTTTGGGCATTTCCTAGTCAGTATTTTATTCCAGTGGAGGTATTGTAGCACAGTAAACGGGCTTAAATAACAGTGCAGTATGTCAATGTTAAGATTGTGTGAAACTAAGAAGAAATAATAACACCACTGGAAACCACAACAAAGATGGCTACTTTCCATTACAAGTTAAAAAATCCAGCTAATTGTGATTACTTCTCAAAGTTTGTACCGACTATGGGAAAGGATCATCAAGTTAACCAAGTAGATAAGTTGTCCTACCTTAACTGAATCTGTTTGGGATACACCACTGTCAGTGATGATCACAAGACATTTGATATCATGCTCGTTGGCATATTCATACTGTTCTGTGAGGCTTGGATCACATATGGGGACGAACTGAGTCTGATGTACAAGTATTTTTGAAGCCTGTTTCAGATTCTTAGATTCAAAGCACAATTCTTCTAATAAATCTCATTACTGACCTTGATATTCTGCTGCCATAGCTCAGCCACTAGTTCCATGCGCTCTACTAGTAAACCACCTCCTCCTCTTGAGCAAACAAGAACCTCGATACCAACATCATGCCTGCAAAATTTGGTAGATCAACATCAGATAATTAGTAGAAACAGAAACCAGTTATTTACTCCCTCTTGTCCATCTTTCAGCTTCCAACTCCATTAGAGAACTTTAGATGATGAAGTATATTACAATTATCTACTTGGAGTCAACAAAACTAGCATTGAAAACTTATAGAACATTCTACATTACCTCTTAATAAGATAGACGTGCATTTGAGCTAAAGAAATCAATCTTATATTGTAGGTATTTCTAGTGTTCAACATTTTGGGAAGTTAAATGAGAAGGAGAAAATGACAAGGGTTGGAGATAAATAGTGATTTTGTTAATCATCAAATATGATGGTCAATTTTCTCAAATCCCACTAAGAAGAAGAGAGCAAAAACACTACCTATAAATTTTCGTATCCATCATAGTACTATGCGACAAAATTGTCTCCAAAGCAAGACTAGTCCCAACTGCACCTGGAGGATTTGATTTCTGGGAACATTGAGACAGAAAGTCAAAAACACAAAACAGACTACAAAATATTGCATTTGAACTGTAGTAACATATCTCTATCAATAATGGCAAACATATTTTACGATTATTACAATTATTTGATCTTTGTGATAAAAATGAAGAGCATAAGCCAAATGACGTACACCACACTAATCAACAGAAATCAACTTGTGCATCTTATCCGATCTTGAATGTATACTCTAATACAGACAAGAAAAGAAAGACAAACTCCCAGAAGCCCTTTCACTAATCTTAGCGACTGGAATTTAGATTACCACACAGACTAGCATTATGTAATAGTAAAATCAATTTGGCCATTGAAATTTTTTTGCACAAAATATATGTTACCATAATTTTAAAGGAAACCAATGTACTTGTGAGAATCAATCAGGTTACCTATGAAAGCCTAACAATTTCACCTTATCAGGTAGAACAGATGGTCTGGTAAAAAACTACACGCAACACGCACCTCTGATCAGAAAAATCTTCCTCAGCAAAAGTACAATAAGCACTTCTGAACCATACTCCATTTCCTGATTATCGATCACTTTTCACAGATCAAAGTTTCTATATTCTTTAACTTTATCTCCCAACATAATTTACACACAATTACTTTCTGGTGACAATTTATAGATGCTGATGCAGTAAACAGATGGCATAAGCAAGAAAAATTTCTCTAATTACTAAACTAAAAGGTAAAGGGAACGAAATAATCCCATTTCAATCTCTTTGGACATCTGTCTTGTAATGCTCTGAAAAATACCACACATCAAATTCCTAGGACAAGGGAGGAAAATAAAATCCTCTAAAAGACACAGCAGCCAATATAAATCCAAAAGATGTACCAAACGAAGCACATTGCTATCAAATTTTTATCCTTACTGCTAAATCCCAAGATCAAATTTTGACAGAACCCGAGCAGGAACTGACAAGATCTCCTTAGCCGTAACCAATCATCTCTCTAAAATCTATTCCTTCACTTATAAAGTTTAATCTCACGTCTTAAAGTGTTAGCCTTGAAATTGGTTTAACCAAAGAAAAAAGAAAAACAAAAGGTCAATTTAACCCCCAAAAAAAAAGCTTTAAATAGAAAAGAAGGTTTATAGCCTAATCACAATGCTAGAATATGATCGTTCAGGAAGAGAAGAATCAAGGAAATACAAGAAAACCTGTGACTTTGTCTAGCTCTACCTGTAACATTATTTGTGTGTCATACTTATTCCCAAAGATTTTTAACACACTAAGTAGTTTGACACCTCCAAGAAACATATGCAAGAATATTCTTTCTATGAGATGTTTTAGGTACCAAATCTGAGAGACTAAACCTTGTCTAGACTTGCACTTCCTTACAACATCTCAACTGATTTCACTGGTAATTTTCATAGTCCATGTCCAGTCTCCTGACCATGAGATGTGTCCCACAATTCATTCAATCGTCTCAGTCACAGAACAGGGATTTCATACAAAGATTAATTAGTATTCAAAAAGGCGAGACCCTCTTTATGTGATTAAGACACAATATGCACCATGATTGTCATTCAATTCTTTTCCTTTTCTTGCAGAATTGTCTATAGCAACAAAGTCCAGTATCAATTTAAACGCCTCAGTGTCACATCTGTCAACATGACTAACATTTGCACATGCCAAGGGCGTGAAATTCATGCTACCCTACAAACATTTGAGACATTCATTCACTAGAAAATGGTGAGTTGCATAGCTAGGGAAACACCAACAGGTTTACCGGTATGACTCCCAAATGAGTAACAACCTCCAGCTGCTCTCCCAAGTGTAAACCTTAATTACTCAAACCTCCAACTGAGACTAGAACAACCTGTCTGAAAACATCCTATAAATATCCATTTCTGGATCCCATAGTCAAAAAAGGAATTGCCAGCGAATGATGACTAGTCAGCATTGGCTAATGAATGAAGGACAAACAGAGAGATGGCAAGAGACTGGCGTGTAATATACATAATATCCAGTCCCTCATTCTCCAAAGGTAGGATACAACATATTCATCTGAGACCCTCAATCTGATTTCGAAGACAGAAAAATCTTAACATCATTCCCAATCGGAACAACTACATATATGGTCTCATACTTAGGTTCTTCCACCAATTATTTAGCAATAATAAAATCTGGAGATCTTTTCCATTCCCTTTCACTTCCCTTTAGAAACTGGCAGGAGGGAATTGTGATATTTGTATTTTCATGACTTAAGAAAAGTAGAACTTCAACAACTCTTGTAGACATGGAAAAATTGTTCAGGCAGAACATATAGTTAGAGAGATGGTTCATGCTTTTTTGAAATGATGTAAGAAGATGCAGAGAAGATAGGCAACTATTTGCAAAATGACCACCAAAGGCAGTATTTAATACTTGGACCACAGGCAAACCCAACAAGGTAAAGAAGCAGGGGGCAAGAGACCAGTACCCAAAAACCATTCAAAAGAGGTCTCTATACATAGATGATGTGTGCTTTTAGACTGCAGAAATTAGGCCTGCCATTAAATTAGAAAACAATCATGGTTGGATTTACAGTTTTGAAAAATTCTAAGGATCATTATACAATATCAGAAAAGTTTGGAGTGTTACAGCTATCAAACAACCAAAATCAGTCGCTTCTTCTATTTCTTCTCCTCTTCTCTGGACAAAATTTCCTTTTTTCCTATCGTCTATTTCTTCTCCACTCCAGTTGCTTGTTCTTCAATTTCTCTCCTTTTCTCCGATCACTGTTTTCTTTCCTCATGCAAGACACGCACAAAACATTGTCTGTTTTCTTTAGTGTCTTCCTATTATCTTCCCGACCAATACTGCTTTTCCTTTCTCTTCTCCTTTTGATTTCAGGCATTCCAAGTTTCAAAAGGCAACAGGCATCAGCCACAGAATCTCACAAAAAGAGACATCAAATTTAGAAGAGAAAAGAAAACCAGAAAACTCAGTTATATCCAATTTCCACGCTTCCCCGATTACTGGTTTCTTGCCAAACATTTTTTGGTGCATACTTAGACCAAACGGTCAACAGGTTCCAGGTTAAATTGGTCCAAGTGGCCTGTCTAATTCGAGTTTTAAAATACTGACGAAAGGATACTAACAGCACTTTGATGAATCAAGGACCACACAATGAGTTTTCTTGTAACATTCACTGCTCAGAATTTTGCAGCCTATAACTCCAATTTTGCTTACCAGAGAGGGGAGGCGTACAAGATATATGAAGATATCACAATATGCATCAGAAAACTATGTCAAGCACCACCTAAAACATCACCGCATATAATTTTGCTCAAGCAAATTAGAAGTCCATAACTCAAAAAAAAAAAAATTGTTATAAGTCCATAGTGAAATCTATCTGCAAGCATAAGCAAAGTAAAACTTTTATTGCAAGTGGACTCCACCTGATCACTTAACAATTACAAAGATGAAATAAGGAAACAACAAAGCAAAATAAGTCACATACATATTCAAAATCGCCTGTATGATGAAGCAAG
>NC_040037.1:23584839-23609713 GCF_003713205.1 Coffea eugenioides
TGCTATCATTCAAGAACGTAAGCATGAGGAAGAACAGTGCACGATCTTGTGCACGAGGCTACGTGTGGTCGAAGCCAAGGTGGACAACCAAGAGCGAGGGCAAATGTATGTCGATTCAAAAATTAACGGATGCAAGGTGAAGGCCTCGGTGGACATAAGTGCGAACATCAACTACATGAGTGACGACATCGCACGGCATTGGGTCTAAGGTGGGAGCCATGCAAGGGTCAGTTTAAGGGTGTCAATGGCAAATGGGTTTTGTTGGATGGGATAGTGGCATGCATAGCGGCCAAGTTAAGGTAATGGAACAGTACGATGAAATTTACTATTGCTCCAATGGATGATTATACAGTAGTCTTTGAAATGAAATTCATCGACTACTTGAGGCCGATCATGGTACTACATAAGGGCACCATGCTCATTACGTAAGGAGGGGCGCCTTACGTCATGAATATTTTCTACGAGAATGAGGGAAGCTGCAACAACTCAAGGGTGAAGTTGTGAAGGGCCGAGGAACAAGCACGGACAAGATTGGAGTAGGGACTCCAATGCATGAACCAGGAAATAAGGCAACGAAGTGCAAAGCGGGTGTACGGGGCACCATGGCTCCAGTAGTAGCTACGTTTGGGGATGTCTACGACCATATACGAAAGGGGCAAGAGATTGATCCACAAGCCCAAATGTTAAAGAAGTTGATGGCCAAAGGTAATACCACCGAGTATTGGCTTAATGAGAAAGGGGTCCTTTACAAGTAGCATGCCGTGTATGTGCCAGACTGGGCAACATGTGCAAGGACATCATAAGGGAGTATTGGTCTGAGGAAACATGATCTAAGTATGCACTAAATGCAATACAACGACACTTCTTCTAGCTGAAGCAAAATGAGGACATTAACATGTACATGGTATGGGACAAGTTTTGATGCTGTTAGGAGCCCCGAAGGCATCAAGAACGATGCCTTGTTCAAGTGAGAGAGGATGATATGGATCGCACCTAACCGTGCGCGTCCGTCCTAGGCCAGCAGACATGCACTACTATATATAAGAGAAACAGTAGAAAAATTAGAACTGTTAGTAAACCCACACCCCAATCCCCAAGCAAGTGGGAAGCCAAGGAGGCTTCTCCAAGCATTGTTAGAAGTGTGTAGCATGACCTAGAAGCTTTTGGATCTCTCTAGGTTTTTCAAGAGCATTGTAAATAAGAGGCTTAAGACAAGAATGGTACGGAACCTTCTAGAGATTCACACTTGTGTAACATAATGTAAGAGAGCGTTCAAGAGATTAGCAGAACACTCTAGAAGAACAAGTTGTATAACTAGTTGGTAGAAAAGTCTAGAGTAATCTTGAGTTTTGAGAGGTTTGTATATAAACGGAAGCTTGTAATGAATTCCAACCTTGAAGACTTTATTGTAATGATGAAATCCACTTCTACAAAGACTTTGAGTACAATGGTTATTTTAGAGTGAGTGGGAATAGTAGGAGAACTAAGAGTAAGTGGGAGTAGTAGGAAAACTAAGACAAGTCTATTACAACTTCTGATATTTTTTCGCCGATGCCTGTCTTCTGAATCTTGAATCTATTTATAGAGGCTCGGTTCTGTATTTCATCTTCATTTCAATTTTGCTTTCATTTGTTGTGGCCGACATTCTTTTTCAAAAGTCGTTTGGATTTTGTCCACCGATGAGGTCATCAAAAGGATCAAAAGTAGATTCTGATGATCCTGCTGGCTCCTCTATTTTGTCTTCTTCTTTTGGCTTTTGTAAATAATTCAGATATTCTTTCAGCATCTCGGGATTCTGCATGATTTGCTTTATTAAAAAGTTACTGGCTGTTTCTTCGGATGCCATTTCCGTCACCTTTTCTTTGTCTCTTTTTGGAGTGAGTGGAGTTGGTGTAGTGGTTGGAATGATTGTTGACTGTCTTGTCTCCTTTTGAGTAGTGGTAGTAGCTGTCCACTTTAATTTGTCTCCAGTGGTCAGGAATCTGATCACATTAGTTTGATCGCCAAATTCTTGATTGAATCCAGTCCACCATTTTATTTTGAATTCTCTTACCAATGACATTGGCAGAGGTTTTTCCAGTTCTTGATGAATTTTGAAACTCCAGCAAAATATCCATGGCACTTTGAATTCCATGTGGAATAAAATTGGTCTTGTATATTCTTCCCCCTTTGCTCTTTTTAGATATGTTTGAAATCCCATGAGAACATTTGGAGGTAGAATCTCTGGTTGGGGTCCAAACCATATCTAAAAAGAGCAAAGGGGGAAGAATATACAAGACCAATTTTATTCCACATGGAATTCAAAGTGCCATGGATATTTTGCTGGAGTTTCAAAATTCATCAAGAACTAGAAAAACCTCTGCCAATGTCATTGGTAAGAGAATTCAAAATAAAATGGTGGACTGGATTCAATCAAGAATTTGGCGATCAAACTAATGTGATCAGATTCCTGACCACTGGAGACAAATTAAAGTGGACAGCTACTACCACTACTCAAAAGGAGACAAGACAGTCAACAATCATTCCAACCACTACACCAACTCCACTCACTCCCAAAAGAGACAAAGAAAAAGTGACGGAAATGGCATCCGAAGAAACAGCCAGTAACTTTTTAATAAAGCAAATCATGCAGAATCCCGAGATGCTGAAAGAATATCTGAATTATTTACAAAAGCCAAAAGAAGAAGACAAAATAGAGGAGCCAGCAGGATCATCAGAATCTACTTTTGATCCTTTTGATGACCTCATCGGTGGACAAAATCCAAACGACTTTTGAAAAAGAATGTCGGCCACAACAAATGAAAGCAAAATTGAAATGAAGATGAAATACAGAACCGAGCCTCTATAAATAGATTCAAGATTCAGAAGACAGGCATCGGCGAAAAAATATCAGAAGTTGTAATAGACTTGTCTTAGTTTTCCTACTACTCCCACTTACTCTTAGTTCTCCTACTATTCCCACTCACTCTAAAATAACCATTGTACTCAAAGTCTTTGTAGAAGTGGATTTCATCGTTACAATAAAGTCTTCAAGGTTGGAATTCATTACAAGCTTCCGTTAGTCACTCAACAATCAAAAGTAAGTCCAACTACTTATGTTTAAAGCAAGACTTCCACATTTGTAACCAAGTTGGAAAGTTGGTAAAAAACCAATCAAGAAGTAGAGAGCTCTTTTGAGCACTAACCTTTATCTTTAGCTTGTCTTTCGTAGCCTTCACTTTACGTATGTTTTCTAACGCTTCTGCATGACCTACACTACTTGGGCGCATGAGAGGTTAGACTGAACTAGTGATCTTCAGGCAAGGGAGGCTAAACGATTGCGAGTGCCAGGCGAGTCGCTGAAGCTACGATAGTCGGCCCGTGACACTTGTTTCTTTTCCCTTCTTTTTTTAATTTTTTTTTAGAAGGGAGGAGAGCTGGGAAGGGGAGTTGTATGTGTGTAGTGTGTGTTTGTGAGAATTGAGAGAAAGAGAGGTAGAGATAGGGGAGCCGAGAGTGGCGAGTTGGAGAGTTTTTTAAGTGAAGTGAATTTTTGAGAAAATTTTGAGAGACATAGCCTAGAGGAAGAGATAGGGAGTTGGGAAAAAGTTGGAGTGTGCTCGTGAGTGCATGTGTGTTAGTGTCTTGAAAAAAAAAAAGAAAAGGACCGAGAGAGAGGAAAAAATGGTGGAGTGGATGCATGTGATGATGATTTTTGTACAAGATAAAGAAAAAGAGGGATGGAGAGTGGAGTGTTTTTTGGGTTAATAGTGTATTGGTTGAAAAAGAGAATATTAGGGTGTGTAAGTTTGGTTAGGATTTTTATTTTCTTTATTTTCTCTTTTTCCCTTTTTTAAAATTCCTAAAAAATAAGAAAAATAAAAAACTACATCAGTATATATGAAAATGAATAATCGAAAAGCAAATAAATATCTTAAGAAAAAATTAAGAAGCAACAACAAAAATTTAAAAATTTGGTGTCTACAGCTTTCTCAAGGTCCTTGTCACCTTTCTTGAAGAGATTAGAAGTTCCTTCAAGTGTTCAATGAAGCTCTAGAATCGAACTTCTTGAGTGTGGCTGAGTTAGAGTATATGTAATGACACAAAAAATGATGAGAATCTAAAAATTTTGAGGAAAACTCGACTTTTGGAAGGAAATCAAAGCTAGAAATTCACTAGAAATGTAATGGCTTAAGCGACTCAACTAACTACTTGAGTACCTACGCAACTATTAGGTTCATGAGTAAAGGATTATGAACCACATTGGTTCGACAGATGGAGAAAGAGTGGTTAATATGTAAATAAGGGCCAAAGACCGAACAGTTTAAGGTTTTGGGTTAGAGTTGGGTTCCAGACTTACATATTGGACTCTTTGATAGGTTCTCTCGAGGCGTTTCTCCCTAACAAGTGGTATCAAAGTTTCAGATTGCAAAACAGGACTACTCATGGACAAGTGGACTCTTTTCAAAGTTGGATCGGCGAAAATTCTCTTCTTGATAGTGGATCGAAGTGCTAAAGTACTAAAGAGTTTGGTTGGTGTTGGACCAGGTGCATCATAGGTTTGGCAAGGGATCTGATTGGTATTAGACCAAGGAGCTAAGAGTTGGCAAGGGTTCGGAATCTAGTTGGATGTTGAAGAAGAGTGGATCCATGATTGGAAGAAAAAGTGATCTTAGGTGATAAGGTGGGCTTGCGTTGAGTATTAAAATTGGTTTGAAGAAGAGATTACAAACTTGGATTTAATACGAGGGGTTACTCATGAAGGAGTAGATTTGTTAGATTCATGAGTACAGGATTATGTTCCATAATGGTTCAAGAGACGGAAAAAGAGCGGTTAATATGTAAATAAGTGGCCAAAACCTAATAACTTAAGTTTTTGGATCAGAATTGGAATCTTGACTTACATATTGGGCTCTTTGATGGGCTTTGTTGAGACATTTCTCCCTAACAGCAACAATAACTGGAATGAACAAGAATGAATATGAAAATTTGACAATTGATGACCTGGAAATTAAGGACGAATTTAGACTCAATTTTAGACCTAGAACTACTAGAAATATTCTCAAAATTTACTGGTAATAATGATTTAAAGACAGCTAAAGCGACGATGACGCAAAGGAAGAGATTAGGAAACTACCCGACAACTAGGACACAAGCCAATGAAATTTGTATGTGTGAGTTAAATTGGAGTAGGAATATGGAAATATACCATTTTTCCTAGTTAAAAAAGGATTTAAAACTTCCCAGTAGCTATTTCCAAAAGGTTTTAGGTCAACAAGAACCAAAATCGAAAAGTTGGAATTGGAAATTTGATTGTGTTTAGGAAACTAGTAGCGGCTGCTTTTTAATTCTTGTCTAGCCGAGTTTTAAACTTCCAAAAACACAATTAACACATGTTTTGGAGTGTTTTAAAGATCAAAAGTTGTGGCTGCATGTTTCCTTTTTTTCATTTGTAACAACCAAGAATTTCAAGTTGGACAGCTAGGGTTTCACAAGAATTGTTTTTGGTAACTTATCTTGTTTTGATGTTTTACCCCAAGAAACCCTAACAACCCATCAAGATCCTTCAAGAGCTTAAAGAATCTGATTCAAGAATGCAAGAAACTCAAGAAAGTGTTTAGGAAATTTGCCCAACAGCCTAAGGGCTCAAAATTTCTCAAGAACTCAATGTTGGTTTTGAAGAACATCAAGAATCAACTTGTAGAGTTTCAAGAACTTCAAGATTGATATTTTGGCAATCAAGAACTTCAAGAAATCTGTAAATTTGACTCAAGAACTCAAGAAAAATTTATGAACAGTCCACACACAACACAAATCATAAAGAATCCCTAATGTAAAAATCGGATTTCTTCAAAACAAGAAATGGACAAAAAAAAATTTTATTGTTGAACTAGACACAAAAACAGACAAGAAAGATAACACACTAATAGAAATTTTTTTGGGATAAATAGTAACTTTGGGATGAAGAGTAACTTCAACAACCTGTTTCAAGAATGCAAGAAGCTCAAGAAAGTGTTCAGAAAATTTGTCCAATAGCCTAAGGGTTCAAGATTTCTCAAGAACTTAATCTAGGTTTTGAAGAAAGAATCAACTTTTAGAGTTACAAACACTTCAAGATTGATATTTTGGCAATTAAGAACTTCAAGAAATCCATAAATTTGACTCAAGAACTCAAGAAAAAGTTATGAATAGTCCACAAACAACATAAACAACACAAATCACGAAGAAACCCTAATGTTAGAATCAGATTTCTTCAAAACAAGAAATGGATAGATTTTTTTTTATTGTTGAACTAGACACAAAAACGCACAAGAAAGATAACACACTAATAGGATTTTTTTTAGATGAAACCCATAAATCACAAACCCTGGAGCTAGACGATCAATACCTAAAATTTGACAATGAAAAAACATACAACCCCTCTAAGCTGCAAAATTATGAATTTTGAATTTAATTTCAACCCACAACTTAACAGATTAGTGAACCAAGGTTATTGGTAGAACAACGTCACAATCAAGTATGTTTCTTGATTGATAAGCTAAAATGAACACTTAGAACTCTTCTAAGATGTTCAAAGGAATGCTTCTAAGGAGCCAAGAGAAAACTCTCAAAATTTGTGTCTTTCTTCCAATGATTAAAATGCAGCAAACAAGCAATATTTATAGCCTTGCAAGTCTCAAAACCTAATTCACCTTGGAAAGATTAAATAAGACAAAGTTTCCTAACTAAACATGGAACCCTAATTCGGCTCTTTCTTGTTTCTACTTAACCGATTATTTCACTAATTTTTAATGACTAAATTATCACTAAAATGCTCTAAATAATGTAACAAATTAGATTAAAATACCTATATAGACAACTCAACACTTAAGAATGATGTGGACCAACTTGAGCTTGATCTTCACTTGATGCCACATCAATTGAATCTTCGAATTGCATCAAATTTGATTTTCTATGGGTTTCTTTTATGAAATATGTCTATAAGGTGTTATAAAAAAATCATAATAATTTAATTTCATATTATAAATAAAAAATTTAGAATCCTTTTGAAAATTTCTTATTTTTAGAAACTAGGAACCTTGAAAGAATTGGTTTGACGAATTAGTTTTCTCACTCCATTCAAGAAAGTTCATCTCTTGTTTCTAAAAATTTTGGAAGAATTTATTCTTAAACTAACTTCCATAAATAATTTGAAATAAATTCAAAATTCTCGTGATGGTAATAATTATGAATTTTTAATTGTTTGGGGGTCAAAATTGTTAGGAAATCGGTTTAATTTATTTTAAATAGGTTTCTTAATTTGTGTGGAAGTAACTAGTTTCCTAATTGGTTTTAGTTATTTGAAATAGTAGCCAAAGAATTTCCTATTTTGTTTAGAACTTAGAGGTTATTTTCGATTCTGTACAAGTTTAGGAATTAGCATTGGTTTCTTGTTGTTATTTGGTTTTTTGACAAATAATGTTCTTTACAAATAAGTAGATTGACATACTACAAAGTGGCATACAAAGGACACACAAGAGCAATATGTAGCCTTATACATAGGATGTAGGGTGTGAGAGAGAATTCTTAAGAGATGAGAGATGGTATACAAGGTTGGACTTGAATTCAAATTGTATTCTTGTATAGCGTTTTCCTCTCATAATAAAGAACGGGTTTCTCTCCGTGGACATAGGTTCAATGATAAAATCGAACCACATTAAATATTGTGTGTCGTTTATCTTTTATGCTTGTAGCTTGTTTGTCATTAAATTGTTGTGTACTTGATATCTCAATACTTATTTCTTCCGCGTTTGGAACCTAACAAGTAGTATTAGAGTTTCCAGTTGCAAGATTGGGCTACTCATGAACAAGTGAATTTTTCTCGAAATTAGACCGGTGAAAATTTCCTTCTTGGTGGTAGACTGAAGTATCAAGGAGATTGACTGGTGTTGGATCACCTGCACCATGAATTTGGCAAGGGGTTCAATAGATGTTAGATCAAGGAGTTAAGGATTGGTGAGAGTCTGGAATCCAGTTTGGATATTGAAGAAGAGTGGGTCTGTGATTGGAAAAAAAAAAGGTGACCTTAGGTGTTAATGTGGGCTTGCATTGAGTATTAAAATGGGTTCGGAGAAGAACTTATAAACTTGAGTTTAATATGAGAGATTACTCATGAAAGAGGAGATTTGTTATATTTATGAGTAAGGATTATGTCTTACATTAATTCAAGAGATGAGAAAAAAATACATAATATGTAAGTAAGGGTTCGAGATCTAACAGTTTAAACTTTTGAGTCAAAATTGAATTTTTGACTTACATATCAGGTTCTTTGATGGACTCTCTCGAGATGTTTCTCTATAACAAGTGGTATCAGAATTTAGTTGCGAGACTAGGCTGCTTACAAGCACTTGAATTCCAATAAACTAGTATCAGAGTGGGGTTCATAGTTGAATCCTGATTAACTATTGAGATCAAGTGGGTTGGTGGTTGCTACCAATTAAACAATTTAATGGGTCATATCCTTATTTCAAGAGATTGACAAGGAGCACTAAAGGTGAAGGATGGAAAGTCGGAAAGCATAAAAATACTTGACGGTGAATCTAGACAAGTGATTCAAGGATCAAGAAAAGGTGGAATCCAATATTGATTTTAGACATGAACTGGTGGAGATATTCTCACAACTCTAATGGTTGATATTTCATCCCGGATGGTTCTTAGATTCAGATTATGTTCTTTACGTGGTGCGGCATGTGTCCTAAAGAAACAAAAGAATCTAATTTTCAAATGCCAAAAGACTCTGATGGCTCAAAATCTAATTCGACTTGGAAAGACTAAACAAAACAAATTTTTCTAATTAAATATGGAATCCTAATTAGGCACTTTCTTGTCCCTACTTAGCCTATTACTTCACTAATTTTTAGTGACTAAATTATCACTAAAAATGCTCTAAATAACGTAACAAATTAGATTAAAACAGCTAATTAGACAACTCAATACTGAAGAATGATGTGGGCCAGCTTTAACTTGATCTTCACTTGATGCAACACCAATTGAATCTTTGGATTGCATCAAACTTGATTTTCTACGGGTTTCTTTTGTGAAATATGTCTATAAGGTGTTATAAAAAATCATAATAATTTAATTTCTTATTATTAATAAAAAATTTAACATCCACTTGAAATTTTCTTATTTTTAGAAACTTTGAACCATGAAAGAATTGGTTTGATGAATTAGTTTTCGCACTTCATTCAAGAAAACTCATCTCTTGTTTGTCAAAATTTTGGAAGAATTTATTCTTAAAATAACTTCCATAAATAACTTGAAATAAATTCAAAATTCTTGTGATGATAATGATTATGAATTTTTAATTGTTTGGGGGGCAAGATTGTTAGGAAATTGGCTTAATTTGTTTTAAGCAAGTTTCTTAATTTGTGTGGAAGTAACTAGTTTAATAATTGGTTTTAGTTAATTGAAATAATAGCCAAAGAATTTCCTATTTTATTTAGGATTTAGAAGTTATTTCCTATTCTATATAAGTCTAGAAATTAGCATTGGTTTCTTATTGTTATTTGATTTTTAAACAAATAATATTCTCTATAAATAGGTGGATTGGCATACTACAAAGTGGCACACAAAAGCAACATGTAGCCTTATGCGTAGGGTATGAGAGAAGATTCTTGAGAGATAAGAGACGATATACAAGGTTGGATTTGGATTCAAGTTGTATTCTTGTATAGGGTTTTCTTATCATAATAAGGAATGGGTTTCTCTCCGTGGACATAGGCTCAATGATAAAATCGATCCATGTTAAATATTGTGTGCCGTTTATCTTTTTTGCTTATGACTTATTGGTCATTAAATTATTGTGTACTTGATATCTCAGTAATTATTTGTTTCGTGCATGGATCCCAAAAAGTGGGATCAGAGTTTCAGGTTGCGAGACCGTGCTACTCATGGGCAAGTGGATTCTTCTTGAAATTGGACCTGTGAAAATTCTATTCTTGATAGTGGATCGAAGTACCAAGGAGTTTGATTGGTGTTGGATCACGTGCGCCATGGATTTGGCAAGGGGTTCAATAGATGTTAGATCAAGGAGTCAAGGGTTGGTGAGGGTCTGGAATCCAGTTTGAATATTGAAAAAGAGTGGGTCCATGATTAAAAGAAAAGGTGACCTTAGTTGTTAAGGTGAACTTGTGTTAAGTATTAAAGTAGGTTCGAAGAAGAACTTATAAACTTGGATTTAATGTGAAAGGTTACTCATGAAAGAGGAGATTTGTTTGATTTATGAGTAAAGATTATGTCTCATATTAATTCAAGAGATGGAAAAAAAGTACATAATACGTAAATAAGGGTTTGAAACCTAACAGTTAAAGCTTTTAAGTCAAAGTTGGACTCTTGACTTACATATTGGGCTATCTGATGGGCTCTCTCGAGGTGTTTCTCCCTAACAAGTGGTATCAGAATTTGATTACAAGACTGGGCTGCTCACAAGCATTTGAATTCCAATAAACTGGTATCAGAGTGGGTTTCATGGCTGGATCCTGATCAACTACTGAGATCAAGTGGGTTGGTGGCTACTACCAGTTGAGCAATTTAATAAATAATATCCTTATTTCAAGAGTTTGACAAGAAGCATTGAAGGTGAAGGATGGGAAGTCGGAAAGCATAAAGACACTTGACAGATGATTCAAGAATCAAGGAAATGTGGAGTCCAATGTTAATTTTGGACATGAACCGGTGGAGATATTCTCTCAACTCTAACGAGTGATACTTCATCTCAGATGGTTCTTAGATTTAGATTGTGTTCTTTACGTGATGTGATATGTGTTCTAAAGAAACAAAATAATCTAATTTTCAAACGCCAAAAGGCTCTGATGACTCAAAACCTAATTCGATTCGGAAAGACTAAACAACACAAAGTTTCCTAACTAAACATGGAACTCTAATTTGGGTCTTTCTTGTCCCTACTTAGCCGATTATTTCACTAATTTTTAATGACTAAATTATCACTAAAAACGCTCTAAATAACGTAATAAATTAGATTAAAACAACTAACTAGACAACTCAGCACTTAAGAATGATGTGGACCAACATAAACTTGATCTTCACTTAATGCCATACCAATTGAATCTTCAGATTGCATCAAACTTGATTTTCTACGGGTTTCTTTTATGAAATACGTCTATAAGGTGTTATAAAAAATCATAAGAATTTAATTTCATAGTATAAATAAAAAATTTAGCATCCACTTGAAAATTTCTTATTTTTAGAAACTTTGAACCTTGAAAGAATTGGTTTGACAAATTAGTTTTCTCACTTCACTCAAGAAACCGCATCTCTTGTTTGTGAAAATTTTGGAAGAATTTATTCTGAAAATAACTTTCATAAATAACTTGAAATGAATTCAAAATTCTTGTGATGGTAATAATTATGAATTTTTAATTGTTTGGGGGGTCAAGATTGTTAGGAAATTGATTTAATTTGTTTTAGGCAGGTTTCTTAATTTGTGTGGAAGTAACTAATTTTCTAATTGATTTTAATTACTTGAAATAGTAGTCAAAGAATTTCCTATTTTGTTTAGGATTCAGAAGATATTTCCTATTCTGCACAAGTCTATGAATTAGCATTGGTTTCTTATTGTTATTTAGTTTTTGGACAAATAATGTTCTCTATAAATAGGTGGATTGGCATACTACAAAGTGCCATACAAGAACGACATGTAACTTTTTACATGGGGTGTGAGAGAGGACTCTTGAGAGATGAGAGATGATATACAAGGTTGGACTTTGATTCAAATTGTATTCTTATATAGAATTTGAACCTTGAAAGAATTGGTTTGACAAATTAGTTTTCTCACTTCACTCAAGAAACCGCATCTCTTGTTTGTGAAAATTTTGGAAGAATTTATTCTGAAAATAACTTTCATAAATAACTTGAAATGAATTCAAAATTCTTGTGATGGTAATAATTATGAATTTTTAATTGTTTGGGGGGTCAAGATTGTTAGGAAATTGATTTAATTTGTTTTAGGCAGGTTTCTTAATTTGTGTGGAAGTAACTAATTTTCTAATTGATTTTAATTACTTGAAATAGTAGTCAAAGAATTTCCTATTTTGTTTAGGATTCAGAAGATATTTCCTATTCTGCACAAGTCTATGAATTAGCATTGGTTTCTTATTGTTATTTAGTTTTTGGACAAATAATGTTCTCTATAAATAGGTGGATTGGCATACTACAAAGTGCCATACAAGAACGACATGTAACTTTTACATGGGGTGTGAGAGAGGACTCTTGAGAGATGAGAGATGATATACAAGGTTGGACTTTGATTCAAATTGTATTCTTATATAGAATTTTTCTCTTATAATAAAGAACGAATTTCTCTCCGTGGACATAGGTTCAATGATAAAATCGAACCACGTTAAATACTGTGTGTCGTTTATCTTTCATGCTTGTGACTTGTTTGTCATTAAATTGTTATGTACTTGATATTTCAGTAGTTATTTGTTCCGTGCTTAGATTCCAACAAGTAGTATCAGAGTTTTAGATTGTGAGATTGGGTTTCTCATGGGCAAGTGAATTCTTTTCAGAGTTGAATCGGAGAAAATTCTCTTCTTGATGGTGGACCGAAATACCAAGGAGTTTAGTTGGTGTTGGATCAGGTGCACTATGGATTTGGCAAGGGTTCAATAGATGTTAGATCAAAGAATCAAGAGTTGGCAAGGGTCGGGAATCCAGTTTAGATGTTGAAAAAGAATGGATCCATGATTGGAAGAAAAGATGACTTTAGGTATTAATATGGTTTTCATTGAATATTAAAGTGGGTTCGGAGAAGAGTTTATAAACTTGGGTTTAATGTAAGAGGTTACTCATGAAGGAGGAAATTTGTTAGGATTATGAGTAAGAATTATATCTCACATTAATTCGAGAGATGGAAAAAGAGCACATAATATATAAGTAAGAGCTCAAAACCTAATAGTTTAACCTTTTGAGTCAAAATTGGGTTCTTCACTTACATATTGGATTTTTTGATGAGTTCTCTTAAGGTGTTTCTCCCTAACAAGTGGTATCGGAGTTTGGTTGCGAGATTAGGTTGCTCACAAGCATTTGAATCCCAACAAACTGGTATCAGAGTGGGGTTCATGGTTGGATCCTAATTATCTACTGAAATCAAGTGAATAGGTGGCTGCTACCAATTGAATAATTTAATGGGAAGTATCCTTGTTTTAATGGCTTGACAAGAAACATTGAAGGTGAAAGATGGGAAGTCGGAAAGCATAAAGATACTTGACGGCGAATCTAAATAGGTGATTCAATGGTCAAAGAAAGGTGGCGTCCAATGTTGATTTTGGACATGAACCAACGGAGCTATTTTCACAATTCTAACGATTGATACTTCATCCTAGATGGTTCTTAGATTCAGATTATGTTCTTTATGTGGTGTGGTATGAGTTCTAAAGAAACAGAGGAATCTAATTTTCAAATGCCAAAAGACTTTCATGGCTACGAGTTTTATGTTACAAGTGGAGTTTTGAAAACCACACATGGCGAGACAATCCTAAAGATGGGAAGAAGTATGGTGATTTTACTACTTGGTTGCCTCAATGATTAGAAATAGAACTCACAGAAGGGGATCCCAAATTACAAGTGGTGGTAAGAAAAAATCCTGCAAAAAGAGATCGTGAATTGAGGCACCTTCCCACAAGTCAACTGGAGGTTGGACTCGAGGTAATTACACATGTTCATTTGCCGATTGAATCAATTTGGTATAGGACTTTATTGATTTGGATGTGTAGTTCGGTACCATATTATTTTGGTAGTTGAAGGCAAATGGTTGCTAAAAGAAATATTCGCTAAGGTGAAGATTTGTTAGGAAATTGGCTTAATTTTTTTTAAGCAGGTTTCTTATTTTGTGTGGATGTAAATAGTTTCCTAATTAGTTTTAGTTACTTGAAATAGTAACCAAGTAATTTCCTATTTTGTTTAGGATTTAGAAGTTATTTTCTATGTTGTACAAGTCTAAAAATTAGCATTGGTTTCCTGTTATTATTTGGTTTTGGCCAAATAATATTCTCTACAAATAGATGGGTTAGACATACTATAAAGTGGCACATAAAGGGCACAGAAGAGCGACATGTAACCTTATATATGGGGTGTGAGAAAGGATTCTTGGGAGATTAGAGATGGTATACAAGAGTTGGATTTAAATTCAAGTTGTATTTTGTATAGAATTTTCCTCTCATAATAAAGAACGGGTTTCTCTCCGTGGACATAGGCTCAATGATAAAGTCAAACCATGTTAAATATTGTGTCATTTATCTTTTATACTTGTGACTTGTTTGCCATTAAATTGTTGTGTACTTGATATCTTAATAGTTGTTTGCTCCGTGCTTGGATCCCAACAAAGATGTATAGAAAAGGGAATTTGTTAAAATTCAATGGTATGAAATAAAATGCAACTTTAAAATTTTCTAAATTTTCTAAATCTAAAAACTAATTCTTTCCAAAGTTAAATGCGATCAATTGACCCCATTGGCTTCTATGTGGCTCCGCCAGGGCTAACTACATTGGCTACATAACTTATTCATAGCCAAACGACTATTAGCAATGGCTAGGAACAAACTTTGGAGGCAAAAGATCAATTGCATTGGCCACAAAACTGATTCGTAGCCAAATGAGTATTTGCATTGGCTACAAAATTATTTCATAGATAAAAGATTAAATCTTTTGGCTACAAAGCCACTTTGTATCTTTTGGCTACAAAGTGGCGCTTCATAGCCATTGCCCAACAAGAATGGCCATGATTTCTATCTCATTGGGAAAAGTAGATTTTCACAGCTATTGTTATTCACAAATTTATTACTGTATGAAGGAATTATATTTGTGACAAAAATGGCTACAATTTGAAGGCTTTGTAGCGAAAAACTATACTATTGGCTATGAAACTTGCTTCATAGCCTATTGATCATTATAGGCTACGAAATTAGATATGTAGTTGAAAATTTTGTAGTAAATAGTCACTTCTCTAGTAGTGTTAATTTACCTATCTAGTACATGTATGTAGTATTCTTAATGTACTTAGAATTTCAGGGGTCAATTATGGTTAACTCAATGATTAAATCAATAACGATTCAAGTTAGTGAAATCTTGCTTACATAAGTGTGGATACAAAGAATTCAATACATAAGTGTCATATTTTTGCTCTATCAAACACAGCACATTTTTTTTGTAATTTTGTATATGCAACTCTTTTTCTTACATCATACAATAAAGTATTGTGCTTTTTGCATGGATAAACTCTTTCTTTATAGGATATTTACGCCTGTTTGGATATTAAATGTCTCCTTGCTTTGATCCATATCTACTTGAGTGCTAGTGTAGTTTTACTTGAACTTTCTTACTCAAGCAAAGTTGTAAGTCATTCTCTCTACTCTCCACCATTTCAATATGAAGTTTGATAAGCCTTATGCTTTAATAATTGTGCGAGAGCCAGATTAGATGTCATATGCACGAAGTTTAATAGTCTGATTCACCTATCTTCACGACATTTTGGGTTTAAGGAGGATCGTTTTTAACTGGTAAATATTTAGCATCGCAATAGGATGGCTAAGAAGTTAAGGTCTGAGCTTTCGCGCCATTTGTTACTAGAGCAGTGATCAAATTCCCAATAGTTGGATACCTTAGCATCATTCAATACTTTCCTTACATAATATATAGGTTTTTAAACTTTATCTTCTTCCTATGTCCAAACCGCTCACAGCTTTTTTTTTTTTTTCTTTTTTGTGGTATTCAAGGTGCTTATCCAGTCCGTGGTGGGCTGGGGGTTTCGGAGTGAGGAGATGGCGGCCAACCGCCCTCACAGCTGTTGATGAGCAAGGTAAACTCACCAAGTATAGGTTTGGCGAGGAGGGATGATAAACTCAAGTACTTCTTCTAGTTCTCGAAGGCAACTTGGCGTTCATTTGTCTATATCATTGAAAAAGGAGAAATTTCTATCACTCGCTTTAGAGAAGAAGCAACTAGTTGTAGCTAGTTTTTCAATAAGCCTTTGAACTTCTTTAACCCATTGAGGTGGCTTCATATCTTGAATTGCTTTGATTTTAGAGGAGTTAGCTTCTACCCTCTTTCAGTTATTATGAAATTAAGGAATTTGCCACCTTTAGATAGAAGGCTCACCTTTTTTTCATTATTCAACTTCAATTTGTTCTTTCTTGATGCAATGAAGATTTTATTGAGGTCCTCACATGATCTCTTTCTTTTTACTTTTTACTAGCGTGTCATCGACATAATCTTCCATGTTTCATTCTGATAGGTTGCACTAACATTTTTAGCCCGGAGACAGGACTTTAATGTTGTAAATACTTGAGTCAATGATGAAAGCTACTTTTGGTCTACTTTCAATGTTGAGATATATTCGATAGTAACCTTTTTAAGGATCAAGGAAGCAGAGAAGCTCGAACTAGAAGGTTACTCATATAGTTTAAAGTTTATGCTATTGAAATTATGAACATAAACAAGCATGTTTGGCACTAATTATTGTGCACATTAGCATAGGAATACAAAATTGTGAGTTTCATGAAGTAAAAATAATAATAATAAATCACTTTGATCGAAAAGATCTAAAACATTGCTATCTAATTATTCTTCTCATGCAAATGGGCTTGAATCGATTCAAGCATATAAAGATTTGTTAAAATTCTATAAAAGTTTTATGCATATTTATAAACATGCTACTTGTGTTAGAAAAAATTTGGATATTAGTCTACGAAAGATCAACTCAAAACATTGAGGTATAGCTCAATGGCTAGGGAGGTCCAATAGAGCCCTCCTCACTGCCAGGTCCATTTTGCAGTATTATTTTGGTGGTAGTATGGCTTGAACCTGATGAATCAGTCTTTGATTTTTTTTATTTATAAAACTGCAATTAAAATATTTTTAAAAAACGAAAAAAATGCTTGTTTCACCAAAACATTAAAATTCACTTCCCCGTAATTTTCTATGGCAACCTTATTAGTCCATGATGTAGACCAACAAAACATTCTGATGCATTTTGTGATTTCAAGCATAGGATTAGTTGGATGGCATGGTCCAACACATTTTGGTAGATTTGATGCTACATTTATGTTAAGTTTGCCAAACGTGGTTGTGATAGCACCATCCAATGATGTTGAACTTGTTCATATGGTGGACATTGCAGTCTAAATTGATGTTTGACCTATTTGTTTTCCCTAACCTAGCTAGAGGTGCAATTGCTAGGATAAATGGCACTATATAATTTGAAAAGAAGAGTGTTATCTTCCATTAGCATTTGTTGTATTCATCTTCAGAATATGATATGCATATTCATCTTCAATTGTTGCATGAGAGATCTAGCATGATTTGCATTATATCTTTGTATGAAATGCTTGTCATATTTAATTTATTTAATGCCACATTGCCCACCCAAAAGATAACTAGTTTGTTTTACACTGAATTAGTTGAGAGGAAATTAAGTTGGCCTGGTAAATCAACATATACTAATAAGACCAAAAGCTTCATTTGCAAAAGAAACCAATCAAACAATGATTTGTTACAATGTAGGGTAGTCGCATCTAAATTCTTACAAAAAATGGTGAACATCTAAATACCCGTTGTCATTTCTCCTCATTGCTTGCATTGCAATGCAAGTAATTCTTGGATAACCTTATCTATCCTTTCTTTTCTAAAAACTTACAACTTGGTTATAAATGGGAAAATTATTACAATATTTGCGGACCTCACTCTATTGATGACAACGTGCAACAAAAATGAAAATATAATAGCATTTAATACAAATATGTAAGATCTTTAGTATGCTAGAATTTAGTTTAAAAATGATGTTCATAACATCTATAAATGTGAAAGTTATCGAACAAATTGATAGGATGAAAAAAAATGAAACCTATCACCTACAAAATTGTTTTTGGACTTTAGGATCCTCAAATTTAGAAAATATTTTGATATTTGAAAAGTACTTCATTCATTAGTATTAAAATATGTGTTCGTGAACAAATATATTGAAGGAGAAAAACATAGTCTTCATATCAAAGTATAGCAAGGATAGCAGCAGAACATTCACTTTGTAAACATATGAAAGAAAGATTTTCAACCATCCCAAACTAGCTAAAAATTAATCCTAAACTTTAATACGAACAACCTTATTGATTTCAATCACTTGGTACATACTTATCCTTAAAATGTTCTTTCTTATCCCTTCCTTTCACAATGTCAAGCTATTTATACTTCTTCAGTCATTAAATATAATCAATTTTATTATCCTAAATTATTTAAAATTTTTGGTATTGTGCTCTTCATAAAATCTGGCTTCTTTTTTATTTTGCTTATTTTTATCAAAATAGTTTTTATAAATATATTTTGAGCAGTAGCGTACTCATCAAGTGTGCATTAAAAATTTGTTATATAAAGTTTCTGTGGGGCCAAAAATTTTGATTTATAAAGGACATATTTTATAACTTTCTTTTTTTTAATAGGAGGAAATGTAATCTTTTGATGTTGCCACTAATTATCCTATGGGGCCAAGTTTTTTAAAGCCATGGCAAAAATGGGTGTGGTAGTGATTAAGGAGGGGGTTGAAGTGTGTGGCAAAAAGAAGAATGGTGGTGGTAATTGGTAAAGGAGGGGGCTGCCCTTGATTGAAGAAGACCCAGTTATAGTTGTTGATTTTTTTTGTCGGAAAGATCTAAATGGCGGCATCGCTTTAAAAGGATGCAGTTGGCCCCTAAGTTTAAGGAACTTATAAATCCAAATAAAAGATTGAGGATGGAATTGGTTTAAGGAAAAAGTTGAAGGACTAAATGGATAATTTTCCTTGTCAAAATACAACAATCCCTTGGCCCTTTAAACTTTAGGCAACCATTTGTAAGAAAGTAAAACCTTGAACCATTTCTCTAAGCAAACAAAGGTTTTTATATTGAAATTGTTAATCTGCTGCAGACTCTTTATTGGGATATTACATTGTTTTTTTTCAGTAAATGTTATAAGCGGACAATATAGAATGTGATGTCTTTTACACTTTAAAAGTCTATTCGTACTAATTCATGAAATTTAGTGACCCAACTTTAATAACACATCCAAATAAAGTTGAAAACAAAATAGGGGACAATGAATTACCTGATTAGAGGTGTTTTTGGGGAGTATTTTTCAAATATTTTACTGTAGCATGTATATAAAAATCTTTTACTATAAGTGATTAAGTGTTTTGAGAGTGTTTTTGGAAGTTATTTTTGAGAATATTTTTAGGGTATTTTAAGAATTCAAAATTTTAATTTGTATCTTTAGAATTCAAAATTTTTATAGCGGATGGGCAACTGGGATTTCACTCCCTCCACCGTCAAATTCTTCTTCGTCGGAGTCAAATGAGTAGTTGGGGTTTCCTCACTTACCGTCCCGGAGCCGAGTCACATCAAACGACTCAGTCCCCTGTTTCCATTAGGATTTTAAACTCATCCTCAAGCCGAAACATAGCTTGCTGGAGCAATTCATCAGACCGGTCAAGGCGGGAGGAGGAGGACTTATCGTGACCCATGGGAGCCCATTCATGAGTAATGGCGGCTAATTCGTCAACGGCGTCAAGGAAAGAGGCAGCGTCGATAGAGTGAGCCCTGATGGGGTGATCTGCAGCCATGTAAGTGGACATCTGGCGGTCTAGGGGCTTGAGGGTATGCGTTTTTGGAATTGCTTTTGGAGTTGTTACTATAGACTTTAAAAACAAAACAGTTATTTAAAAAAAAATGCTAATCCAAACAGAGCATTGATGTTCAACCTTTTTTCTCCTTGTTAAGGGAAATACAAGATTGAATTCCCGGGTTGAAAAAGATCAAGTTTCATCTCTAGGTTCAAGACAGAAGCTGCGACAACTAAACTAGTTTTTTAATTTTAAACTCCCTGTTTGATCTAGCAAATCTTAACCTGAAGAAGAAATTACTTCTTCGATATCCTCGGCTTCAACATCCTTCAATGCAAGCTCGGACGAGTCTGGAGCTTTTGGAATTAGTCCAAGCAGCTTAAACATATATTGATCAGCATCATAATCATTATTTGGTGTTGTTAACAATTTCTCGCCGGTAAAAATGGAATTTGCACCAGCAAGAAAACATAGAGCCTGCTCTGGAATAGAAAACCGAACTCTGCCAGCTGAAAGCCTGACCATTGCTTTTGGCATTATTATACGAGCAGTTGCAATCATCCGAATCATCTCCCATATTTCAACAGGCTGATTTAAGAGAGACATAAAACAAAAGTTAAACCAGATCTCCAAATTTTGTGGCAAGAGTTTCATGGAAGATAATGTGCTCGATCAAGTGCTAAACAAAACTGTTGCTTATACAACATGAATGAAAGTTGAATGCATGCATCAATAACATGCTTTACAATTATCTGAAGCAATCACTGGTTTCTAGAATTTTAACAGCAAGACAGCACGGAGGTACCTAGTCTAGTCAACCAGCATAATATTTGGAATAATGTGTTTGGCAACCATTGTGCCACTAATATAAATTTTGTCAACCATATGAAGATTCTGGGAAATGCTCAAGAATGACTTTCAAATGCATAAATTAATATTTCCTGTAATTTCCATGACAGGTAGTGCAACTTTCTTGTCTTTATTAACCATGCTCAGAGATGCTCACATGTTTACAGCTTAGCCATCATACTTCCTCCTTTATGTTTTATATAGTACGTATTATGCCAGATAACAATATCCTAGGTGAAGTCAATATTTGTTAGAGGTAAATCACCACTGTAGGTGAGAAGTGAAGCCACATAAGCAACCATATATAATGTAGCTTGGATATAAAAGATGACAAATGCAAGAAACATAGCACGATGAACGTCTCTACTCTGGCACAGCTTCAACAACTTCAAAGCCTATGGAGTACGGAGTACCTTTTGATCCTGGAGTGGTGTCCCCTTTACTGCAAGAAGTGCATTGATGGGAACACTCTCCGGGTGAGTAGGAAGAGTAGCTAGTGTATGTAACAAACCCACTCGGTCCTCCTCTGCTTCTCCAAGTCCTATTATTCCTCCTATTGACAGAAATTGAGGGGCTTAGAAATAATCTTAAAATTTTGCATCATGCCAAAGTCCAGTTTCTAACAGACTAGGAACAAGAACATTGTATATGTTGACTCAGTAAGCTTTTGTCCATGTAAACGGCTGTGTAATTTATATATCAGAAAATGCAGCTAGCTGTTTAGCATATAGGTCCAAGATTGATACACTCTGAAAGGCAACAAGCATTAAGAGAAATTATAGTTTTTCTAGTGTGTCAGCAGTACAAATGGATTAAATCCATAGAGAGAATTTCACAGTTGTTTCTAATGACAATATCTTAATTGATGTCAGATTTGTTTAGCACAAGTGCAAATTGTGAACTTCTCAAATATCTGAATGTTGTCTATCACCTATGTAGCTTTCAAAATTTACTGTGTCTATAATCCGAATCTACCTTTAGTATTAAATCATATGAAAATTATTTTACTACATCTCTACATAACTAATCTCTGGAGAACTTCATCCCACTTATTGCAACTGACAAATGCATGACAAAACCATTCACAGGTGGTGATTCTCAAAGACCATATGATAGGTACAATTCATACTCCTGTTGTTTAGAAGCACTAATAACAGGTTTAAAATCTTAGAAAGATGATTTGATGAACAATTATGGGAAAAAGAAGGAAAAAATAGTAATCTACAAAACCTAGAGTTATTAAAAAATCCCATTGAGACAATGCAAATCTCAAATTCTTTTTAATAAGCATGATAGGAGATCCTACATCAGAAGTCCATTCAACAACTCGAGACAACACTTTAAATTCGATGGTAACCAAATTCTGTCACTATTCCTGGTGATCAACAATTATCAGAAAGTCCAGCATGTTCTCGATGGACAATCTTTATTGTGGATGGCCTTATACCACATGACTATAAATATGATGACTATAAACATGACTATAAATATCACATAACAATCTGAATTTGTCACATTACCACCTCATCCTTCCAAGGCAATGATAAAATGGATTCATCCCTGTTTCTGAGTGATTTAATTACTGTGGAAGGTTGAAACATTTAAGTAACTAGTTTTCACATATTTCTGCAAGTTGAGTCCTCAAATAGCATAGCAAACAACTCATTAGATCCTCCCAAATGCAGCATGCAGCAATTAACTAGTGGTTTTCTGAAAAAAGAGCAATGGTTGTTTCTATGTTTTGTCAGACACAAAAAATAGATATAGAGATAGAGAGAGAGAGAAAGAGAGAGAGAGAGAGAGAGCTCTGGTATTTTAAGAAAACCAATCACCATGGTGGATGGAAGTACCTGAACAGACATTTATTCCTGCTTCGCGGACATATTTCAGGGTTTCCAGGCGTTCATCATATGTCCTCGTGGTTATAATATTGGGGTAATATTCCCTTGATGTGTCAAGATTATGGTTGTAAGCAGTAAGACCTGCCCTTTTGAGCTCTAAAGCTTGCTGCTTCTCCAGCATACCTAGAGTGCAGCAGACCTCCATTCCCATATTCCTTTACATGGAAAGCAATTAGACTTCTAAACATATACAGATACATGACAGTAAAGACAGTTCATAAGGCCACAATCTAGATGAGACAGGAAGGAACATGATACATCTCCTATGAGACATCTAAAGAATCAAAGGTGATACTCATCCAGTTTTTCACAACTGAAAGTCAGTAGCAAAATTATTACCACATTTCTTGTGGTATGTCATGGTTTTGTTAAACCTTCATTTTTTGAAATATTAATGCATGAAGAAATTACCTTTTAATAGGCACAACATTTGACATTCCCACAGGGCTGCCTTAGGGTATTACAACAAATATATTGGCATATAGATATAGTTTTTTGGTGAGTGTGCCCATCAGCATGTGCAAGATTACCTGAACATGTATTTTTACATAGGCAACTGATGTCCAAACATACCAACTCAAAAGGAGATTTTTTTCCTTTTATTTTCGTGTAAAAAAATAAGGTAATCACAGTATAATCAAATCTTGGAATGGCACTATTTAATCAATTTTTTTTTCTTTTTTTCTCTTTTCAAGCCTTTTCCCATTTTGCAAGCTCCGACTTTTCTTGACACTTGAAAAACCTAGTAGGATAATCTAAGCTAATTAAATCTTTATTCCAGACATTAATGTTCAACTGAATTTATTTGATTTAATTACATCTTCATATGATATACTATTCATTAATTGCATAATTGTTGCTCTTTTTTTTTATTTTCTTTTTCAAGTGAAGCATAGCCCATGTAAAGAAACTTGGATGATTCAGCACGCTCGCTTACTAGTTGCTCCACATACGAAGGATACAGCCTCAAATTGAAAACAAACTTATACTTTATTTCAGAAGAAAGTTTTTTTTTTTTTTTTTGTAGCATACATTAGAATTACGAATTTGCATTGACTTAGAACTTACACTGCAGATATGTTTCCCAAGATTGCTTTCAGTAATGTAATTGTCCAAATGCCACCAAACTGAATAGAATTTAAAGACTTCCTTTTAATGTTTACAGGCTAAGATGCAGACTACGCGACAGACTGAACAAATCTTGTATATAAACTCTTTATAATAATCTACTGGCAAAGCATGATATAAATCACAAAATTGAGAAAAAGAGTGATACGCTTCAATGTGATTCAAAACTACAACTGAATCATAATCAGAAACAGAATAAGAATTTTTACAGACTTCTTTGATATCTGAAGCCATGTTTTAGTGAAAATGTACATTTGATGCATATTGGGTGGGGAGATAACCTTTTACTCCAAAATCTTTTGAATAGGTTTTATTACACTACAAAGCCTAAATCATTTATCACTGCAAATATAGGCTAATTACACTCCCTCCCTTTAATCAGAGGACATTTGCACTTTGCCCTACTTAAAATTACTTTATCACCAGTTTACCCGCTAAGAGTAACACTCAACTATCCTGCTTAATTTTGCCTTCAAGAACATGCCAGAAAGTCTTTCTTTTATCAACTAATTTGCCCATCTATATCTTTGATCTGTAATGTTACTTTAATCATCATAAACTTTAGTTTGCTTCAAATATTTTTTATGCCAATTTAGTTATAATAAAATTGAATTTGTTATTTTCATTTTAAAGAATTAATTCAATATAGTGTATGCAAATAAAATAATTACTTGATTAAATGTGCTTTAAACTAAAAGTGGTGTTTTTCCACTTGTTTTATTAGTAACTGTCCACAGCAGGAGAAGAAACGGGGGAAAAAAGATAAACCATACACAGAACTTACAGAAAGCACTAGTTTTCTTTTCTTTCTTTTCAAGTCATTGAAGAAGAATCTTAGTGAATAAATCAGATTTACCAAAATGGAAAAAAAATAAGGGCATTTTCTAGTATTAGTATCAGTTATTTCCATACAAACATATTTGTGAACCTGTACTTTCAAGTATGACTTAGTGTGCTATTATCAAATCATGTGATCAAAATTATCATTAGAAAAAATGGATAGCTTTATCAATCCCAATCCCCCCGTATGCCAAGAATACTAGGAGAGGAGAGGCAGTTCTGATATGACAAAATTGAGAAGAAAAATGAAAACGAAGTAGAAAAAGAAAGGAAATTAGTCCATGCACAAAATAATAAAGAGCATATAACATTTTTCACCATTTTTCTTAGTGGTTTGATCCATATTCTCGGGAACAAACAGATACTCAATCTCAGGGGCCAAATTCCAACTCAACTATAATTACAAGCAGGTTAAGTATGATTATGCATAATTTGTTTTTCCCCCAGCAAATTCCATCCAAAATCTCTCATTGAATTGCTTAGAGAAAACTTGGAAAAATGAGGGATGAGATATGCATTTTACATAATTGCTAAT
>NC_040037.1:23617246-23660886 GCF_003713205.1 Coffea eugenioides
AACCTTGCACGATTTCTCGCTCCAAAACTCATGGTTTTACTTTCACTGATCTCATGTGAAGCCCTACAGACATATTTACAATTTACAACTTTATAGCTCATTTATGGACCTACAACACCAAAAAAAAAAAAAAAAAAAGGCATCGCACAGTCTACCTCTCGCCATGTTATCTAAGTACTCCTAGACTCATCACAATTCTATCAAGGCCATACGTGCTTCCAACTTAAGGAAACCAACCAAAAAAGAAAGGGAATTATGTTGGTAAAAAAAATGTGATTTCCTCCATTCTTACAGCATTCATAAGAGGGGAAAAAATCATTTCTCAAATAATAGAAGAAAAAAACACAATTTGACCTTTGTAGCTGCCTCCAAAACAGCATCCTTGTTCATAAGCTTCTGAGCTTTGAGTCCAGTATCATATCTAGATGATTGAGGGCAATATGAGCAATCTTCACTGCAGCCTCCGGTCTTTATAGACAAAAGAGTACACTGCTGCACTTCTCTAAAGTTTTGAGCATGTCTATGAACTTGAGCCTATAAAATCAACAAATTTCTCACTATTAAAATTCATACTAAAAAATTAAACAAAATTAAAAAAAATGTCTTCCAAATTTAAATAGATAGTGGTTTCAATTCTCAAAATAATTAGAAGTGAGGGAGAAAGGAACAAACGCCATGAAAGAGGAGATCGAGAAGAGGAGAATCGTAGATGGATTTAATTTCATCCCGAGACCAATCGTTTCTAGGTCCATCCCTTATGCTTCTCTCAGCTTCAATAGCAGCAGCAGATGATGATGCGGTTGTCGCTGACGGGGACACTAATGTGGAGTAACAATTGGAATACGTCGGCAGCTGTGGCTGCGCCAGAACCGCTGCCGAAAGTGGCCGTCCGATCAACCTTATTTTGCTAATCATCGTTGCCGAGCGCACACTTTCTGTGTGTAACTCTGCTGAATAAATGAACCGGTTTTAATTACATTTGCCTTAGAAGCTATGGAGTTGGAATTGTATTCTTGTAGAATTGAAATTCTATGAATTCCAGTCCCAAGACATTGCAATTCTTTGGTTTGCCTAATAGATAGGAGAGCAAATTATTGGGATAGGCACTCAAGTTTTTTAATAGTCAAAATTTGATCATTTAATAAGTATTAGTACGTTTTTAATTATTGAATTATCAAAAGTATAAATTTTAAATAATTCAACCTAATATCATCATTAATTCTATCAAATTTAAAAATTTGCATGATTCACAAGACATACAATTAATAGTCAGATGAAATGATTCAAAATTTATACTTTTCATAATTTAGCAAATAAAAATATATTATTAATAGTTGATTGGCTAAAACATTCTAAGAATTTAATGGCTAGTAGGATAATTTGCTCTAGATAGAATTGAGTAAGAGTTTATTTGAAACTCCAAATTCTTTGTTTGACTGGGAGAAGATTTCATGGAGGATTAGAATTACTTAAATTTAGAATTAAAAAAATTGGTTCCTTCAAATAATAACAATATTTTAGTGGGGAAAAAGGAGATAATTTGCCTTAATTTGCACAACTTTTTCAATTATTAAAAAAATCTTTATAATCGTAGTATATGGTCTGTTTTCATTTTAACTTTAGTAGAGTAGATTTACATGACTACTAAAGCATCTTAACTATCATACCATCACTTTTTTTTTTTTTTGCCTTTTTGTTTATTAGAATGAAATGTCTACATATCACAACATCACTTGAATATTTTCATTACCAAAATTACGCCTAGAAAATAAAGTAAAAATATTGGCCCACATCATCAAATCAATGCTTACTATGTAAACATTAATTATGATCTTACCAACTTCAACAAGTAAATACAAATTTGCACAATTTAGCTAAACATTTTGATCTCTCACTCCCATTGTCTAAGAGAATAAAAATACCTATGGTTAAACACAAGTAATGCTCTTCCCCTAGCCACTAGCCCCTACGGCTTTCCTGCAAATTCTTTTCATTGTACTAACATATATAAAGCAGTCTCTCAATGGATAATCACTTTTCAAATTCTTTTTCAATCTACAAATAATGGCATCAGACCAAGTTAGCAAAATATCTTGGTTCGGCTGCTCTTTGAAATAGATAGTAAGGTCAGCTCCTCTGTTGTTCCTTACACAAATGGTTATCATGTACCTCGAGGAAGGTACCGTATAACAAGTTAGATATAGAAAATGTAGGAAGATGACCAAAAAAAAAGTTGAAGAAATAGTGCCCAGACCAAATTAACTTTTACTATGTAATCTTCAGTGAAAAACACCAACTAACCTAAAACATTTATTTAATCCTTGCATTCCCATTGATACAACAGTGACAAAACCATGTATCCAAACTCCTTTGCGAAATAGTAAGAACATAGCAAAAAAACTAATTCGTTTAAGGTGATTCCTCAAATCTTGCTCAGTGATTCTCGCATCAAATACACCTACATAAGGGGTACTAGTGTTCTAATCTTCCAAGGGGTTCAAGGGGTATATTTCACCAACCTTGCTGAGAAGATTCATTGGCACTAGAACATTACCTCTGCAAGCAAAATAAGATAGGTTATAAATCAGGAAAGGTTGCACAATTCTATGGGTATTTAAAAAATAAAATAAAATAAGCCTCCGAAGATTTCCAAAGTAATGCACCACATTTAACACTATAGCCTTGAGATAAAAGTCTACAAAAGTTTACATTATTAAATCACAAAAGGGAAAAATGCACTTTTCATCCTCAAAGTTTGGGCTGTTGATCAATTTCATCCTCAAAGTTTCACCCCAAACACATTTCATCCTCAAACTTCTGCAATTTTGGCCAATTAAGGACAATTGACGGGAAATGAAGAAATTGGCGTTAGACCCAACTGTAAACCCAACAAAAAATGGGTTAAATCGAATGGAGCCATTTTTTAATGGAACAAAAAGTGTTGCAACGGACGAAAAGCAAACTTTCTTCTCCTTCTTCCCTCTGTCTTTTTGCAACCCCAAAATTTTTTTGCCAATCTCTGGAGCTTTAAATATTTCATCCTCAGAGTATCTGGCAGTGGTTCTGAAGTCTCATTTTTGCCTAATGAGGAGCAGAAGTTCTGAAGTCTCCAGTGGTTCATCAACTCCATTCTGCAACTGTGGGTTGAGAACAAAAATGAGCACCTGTTGGCACGGCGAGAATCCGGGAAGAAGATTCCTTGATTGCTCTCTGTGGCCAGTAAGAAATATTTGTGTAAAAATATTGGTCTTTCAATGTGTTAATTTAGCTAACTAATTTCTGAAAAATGTCATTATTGTTATGGTAGAGACCTGAGAGATACAGGTTCTTTGAATGGGTTGATGAGCCAATTTGTCCAAGAGGGAGAGTTCTCATTCCTGGTTTGCTAAAAAAGATTAACAAAATGGAAGAACAAGTTGAAAGAATGCGTAAGAGGGAGAAATTTTTATTACGATAATTGTGCTTTTGGTGGTTTTGCTAGTATTGAGTTGGAGCAGTAAAGGCGAGGGAAAAGCAAAGGGAAGCAAGTTGCTGCTAACATTGGAGTGATTTTGCTAAAATTGCAGAAGAACATTTTGAAGTTGACCTTGTTTGTTGTTGGAATGAGAGTTGCATTTTTCCCTATGAAGTAATATCCAATTGCAGGGTATAGAAAGGGACTTATTTTGTTTGTACAAAGGGTCCAAATGAACTCTGCAATTTATGTAAAAAGTGGGATTTAGGAAGGGAAATGTATTTGGCAACAATACAATTTATGAACTCTGCAATTTATTTTGTTTGTAAAGCTATGCGTTGAGTGTAAGAAAATGGTTCTTGTCAAAGTGTTGTTCCTATCATATATATAAAATGGCCATGAAGTGATAAACCACATGTACTGATAATACAAACAGATGCAAATAAACCAAGCTGGAAAATAAATGCAAATAAACCAAGCTGAAAACCAATCTGATAAACCAAGATTGTCCCACATGTACTGATAAACCAAGCGAGAAAACAAATGCAAATAATACAAACAGATGAACATGAAAACAGCTGCCATATATATATATATATCATAACTTCAATACAATTAAAGTGCATTCCTAATGAAATAAAGCAAACTACATGATTGTTGTTGAACATGGGTCCATAAACGAAATAAAGCAAGCTATCACATTATAGCCTGCACTTCCATAATTACTAGGCAAGGCAAAAGTTGAAACAACAAAAGTCATGTTAATTACAAAAGCAGCAACTTGGCTTGAACAAAAGCAGCAACTATTCAGCATGTTGTTTCTCCTATCACAGTAGTTTCTCCTTTCCCTTCGATCTAGATGAACTAGGAACACTTAAATCTGCCTTGGCAGCAGCAGCAACATGCATATGAACATCTCTAATCCTGAAGGGCATCTCTACTTGTTCTTTAGTTTGTGTGCTGGCTTGTTTGGTGTTATATTTGACTTGAGACCTTGACAGCCCAAACACTTCGTACATATCCTGGTCAACTTGATCTGGGGCAGAGGATGTTATGTCAATCTCAACCAGTGGCTCAACATCCTGTTGATGTTTAGTGTTTGAATCATCATTACAAACTGCAGCTGCAACTCTTCTTGTACATTGCTGTCTCTTCTGCACAAAACAGTGAGGTAGTAAAAGACAAATTGCATAAAGACAAAAATCAAAAGATGTAGCAGGTTTTTATACCCTTTTATTTGAAGACTTAGCAGCAGGCTTCTTGGTTTTCCTTGCTCCCTACGGTTTAAAAGGAAAATTTGTCATTTATATACCAAATAGCAAAGATAGATGTAACAAGTCATCAAGACAACTTACAGCTTTTTTTCCATCTTGGCTTGCTGGATTGTTGGTAGAAGCAGCAACTTGGCTTAAACTAATATCAGTTTCTGCAACTGTAGGATCTTGAGCATCTTTGAGAAGCTTGCAGGACCTCATATTATGTCCCGTTTGATGACAGTATCTACACTTGTTAATCTGTCCCACTCTTGTCACCTTCTTCTTAGTTTTTTCCTTGGCTTGTTGAACCTCCTCTGCATTTCTCCTTCTCAGCTTCTTAGGCCTTCCAAGTGCTCTCCCATATAAGGGTGGCAAAGGACCTTCACCAACATCAGTAAGCCCCCATTCACTTTCTCCATTCATGGGACACACTGATCCTTCATAGTACTTCATATATGTCTCCACTGTATACCATTTTGAAACATATAACAGAGGATCCTTTTTAGCCATCCACAATGCAGCAATGGTATGGGGACAGGGAATACCTGTTAGTTCCCATTTTCTGCAAGAGCATGTTTGCTCCTTGATGTTCACTGCATATTGATCACCATATGGGCAGCTGACTTCATAAAGATCATCATTTGACTTGAATGGAAAACAGTCAGGTGCTCTATCTATATTTGTCTGCATAATGTGAAGAATTCCGGGGCAGTAAGGATAAGTCTGCCACTTCTCTTTGGCCAGATCTCTATTTTTTTTGCATTCTCTGCATATTGTTTCAAACATTTCAATTATTGGCTTCTCCCTAGCATCAAGAATTTTGCTGTTGAAGCACTCACAGATATTATTTAATAACATAGCACATTTAGGATGAGTGCTAAAGTAAGCTCTGCTCCATTGACTTGGTGGACAAACTTGGCTGCCTCTACTTCAATTTCAGCCATTTCTTCCATTCTGCTAATGAATTGGGCTGGTGTTGTTGCTTTGGCAACAGTTCATAATGCTCCCCTCAAGCTTTCTCCTTTGAAACCAGCAGATGAAAAATTATTGTGCAAGTGTTTCACACAAAATCTGTGGGTTGCATTTGGGAAAATCATATCACATGCTTCAATTAGACTTTTTTGTTTGTCACTCATTATTGTCCACTCATAATCCTTTTCAATCTCCAAATCTTCTTTCAATAGTTTGAAGAACCAACACCATGAGTCCTTAGTTTCACCCTCTGCTGCAGCATATGCAATTGAAATAATGCCATTATTGGCATCAACTCCAACAGCTGCTAGCAAAACTTCTCCTACTGATCCTTTCAAAAAAGTGCCATCTACTCCAATAAATTGCCTACATCCAGCTAGGAAACCATGCTTCACTCCAGCAAAACAGATGTACAACCTCTCAAATCTGCCTTTCCCTGTTTTTGAGTCTCTAAAGCTATCAACAGTTTTCATTATAACAGTGCTACCAGGGTTGGATCTTAGAATTTCATTCATATAAACTCCTAATTTGCTGTACTGGTCTTTTTCACTGTCCTGAACAATTTTCATTGCTTTTCTCCTTGCCTTATATGTTTGATTTTTTGTGAAGGAGCACCTATTTTCTTTCATTATTGTCTTCCTAAAATGCTCCAAATCTAATTTAGGATTACACCTAAACTCTTCACAGTACTTCCTAGCTACCCATCCAGAATGCACAAGAGGGTTATTATATGTAAAACCACATGTGTGATTATTTTCAAATATTCTTATTTGAATAGTTCCATCCCCACTTAACTTTCTAGCATATATAACCCAATTACATTCACTATTTCTGCATCTAGCCCTCACCCTCACTGTATCTTGTTTCACAAACTTACAAGGCCTGCCTTGTTTCACACTATAATTATGTACAGCAATTTTGAAAAGTTTCAGACTTGTAAAGGACATGTATAGCTCTAATTTTGGATTGTCAATATGTTTAGGATCAAAAGTACGAGACCTCAATTTAGACTCTTGATCATCAGACTCATGGATGCTTTCAAAATCAGATTTAGAATCAGGAACCTGCTATGTTTCATCAGAATCAGGAACCTTCTCTGTTTCATTCAAAGGATCAGGAACCACATTTTCTTTCCTGTGATTGTCGACCCCCAACCATTCAGCATTTTTGTCAACATTATCATGAAATATACCATCATCAGCATCATCATCTATTTCATAATCTGAATCAATAGTTGAAAAAAAGTCTCATCACTTGCATTGGAATCATTATCACAATTATTAGCAGCACACCCTCCTTGACCTTCATCCCTAATATTATTGTTACCATCACCATTTTGGGGTTCATTTTCTATCTCATCTACCTCATACGAATCATAACCAAGTTGTTGCACTAGAATTTCATGAAAGGATACTTCAAAGTATAAGTTAACTTCCTTAGTTGGTCCAACCTCTCCCTTAATATAACCATTCAACTCCCTACTGCTGTCTATCCTCCTAAAGGTGTTATTTTTCCAATCATAGTACACCTTATGACCATATACACCAGCACTCTCAGTTAATCTATCCACTTCGAAAACACTTAGACATATACTCTCAACATAGTCAAAAACACACAAATCTGCACCTTCGTAATGGGGATCAGGAGTATATCAAATGAGGCCTCCATGGTGATATTTTAATGTAATAAATGTGCTGCCCGTTTCTGGTTAAAGAAAACAATATATATCAGACTCTTCAGGGAAAAAAAAACTTCATCATTTCAGCACAACAAATTGTTGACCCACAGAAAAACTACCTAACAGGGACCACTTTAACACTTTTTCCATACACATGGCCGGCAAAATAAACCAAGCATTATTGTTTATTAATCACTCTCACCACAAAATTATAGTCAAGCAGCAACTCTCATCGGATATAAGGGACCACATTCACACTATAATAATCAAACCAAGACAAATTTTTTAATTTATTTATATCTCATGCAAATGGCTAGATCTGGAAAAAAAATAGCCATAAATTATAGTGGGAAAAAAGTACAAACACAAGGGACCACATATCAGGTTTCCTTCTCCAAAAAAACACATGTCTTTATGCAATGTAGTTGTTGATTTTGGGTATAAATACCGTAATTTGGGGGTGGACAAATGTGGAGCTCTTTCTTCCGCAATGCCATATTTTCCCTCACCTAAAATGCTCCACGGATGTCGTCTATGCCCTCCTTCTTGCCAGCAGATGCTCGAAAAGTGGATGAAACGATTGGCCAAAATAACTTTTAGGGCTGAAGAAAGGAGAAGAAAGAAAGAGAAGACAAGAGATTTTTTCCTTTTGCTATTTTCCAAATTTTCGTCCGTTAGAAAAAGTGGCTCCATTCGGTTTGACCCGATTATGTTGGGTATAAAGTTGGATCTGACGGATCGTACTTCTCAAGTGCAAAGTTTCGTCCCAATATTTAATTTTTCCTCCATTTCCCGTCAATTGTCCTTAATTGGCCAAAATTACGGAAGTTTGAGGATGAAATGTGTTTGGGGTAAAACTTTGAGGATGAAATTGATCAACAGCCCAAGCTTTGAGGATGAAAAGTGCATTTTTTCCAATCACAAAATAAGGCAAAGAACAACAAAAGAGAGCCATAGAAAGAGTAAATCAAGCTAATCAAAGCAAGAAAAGTGACGATACAAGCACATTTGTGTTCAAAGGCGTAGATCATATTTTTTGTCTTCAATTTTTTCACCAACAACAAAACTGAGAAGATCATCAGAAACAAAAGCCAAATAAGTGCAATTTAAATAAATGGTGCATAATAGATCTAACAAGACGCCTTAGAATCTCAGTATTGCACAGTATTGTACAAAAGGAAAGGAAGTCAAAATACATTCACCTATCAAATTAAAAACAAATTAAAATCCAATGACTATAAAACACAATTTAGGTAATCATAGTCAACAATGGCTGTTTCGTCCAATTACCAATGCAAATATGACAAAGTAAACAGTGTCAACTACATTAGCTAGCATAGGGAAAGCATCAAAGTAAAAATTGCGAAATAGCGGATAGCATGTTAAAATAGTAAAACAGAGCAAATAACTATAATCAAAATATTCTGGTCAAAGCCTTAAAAATAAACCAACAAATACTAATCCATACAAGCTCCATAAGAAAAATATAAGCTCATGAAAATTGATGTCCATGTTGAGAAATCCAGCTTACCACTTCAATATATGAGGATATGAGGTCCCTACCTCAGATTCATTATTTTCAAATTGCCCTTTAAATAAACCAACAAATTCATCTCATCTATCAGTAGCAATGGATTTTGTCACCCATTGTAGGTCAAATTTTACTTGATCCCTTTCAGGGTTCAGCATCTGCATTCCTCAAAGAAGAAAAATTAGTTAGAATTGCAAGACCATTGAATAAGAAACGAAAAATTGTAAAGGAACTGGAACATTGAATGGCATAGAGGGAAATCCAGTATGACCCAATGTAGCTTTAAACCCTTCTAGGACATTAATATGACTCAATTGTGGTGAAGTGATAAGTGATTTAAGTCATAGCTATGAATGCAGTTAAGTAAATTATACTACTTAGCACAAAAATGTTACATCTCTAGTGTGGCTTTTCCTGCAGAATGCAAGCAGTAGAGCATATTAAATATCAGTCAAATAAGAACTCGAAGAATTCAAGGTTCAGTCCTAACATGAATTACAATATGCGTCGAAATCTTAGTTGCATATGCACATAAACGGACTTATTGAAGAGAAACAATTAGGCCTTTGAGCACTCTAAAGCGCAATGTACGGTAACCTTGTATACAATTATTTTGGTCTTTTGGCTAGCTTTCAACAGGCAAGGTCTATACAATGTACTTTTCTTTGCAAACTCTCTATTCACAACTTATCATATTTGTGATTACTGAGAAAAGTTTCTATCATCTCCAACAAAAAACCAAAGGCACAGACTTCATAGAAAGAAATATATCTCGATAAACTTTGAAACTACGATTCTAGCAGACCATTAGTCACTGGACACATCTTATAAGTAGCTATTCAAATCCACCTATTAGGTGATTGAAATCTAAATTTAACTCCATCCTTCATGTCTTGTGCTCTAAATCCTCACTGTTCTATGCTTATGGCAGAAACCACAGTGCTGCTATTCTAAATTTTCCACCGATAACTGGATTTACCAAAATCTTTTTCATGTTCTTCAAATCAATAGATGGTTCATGCCCTTATTCTTTTACCATTTGAGTTTACGGATAACAAGTAGAGGCACCTGGTACTAAAATTGGTTAAGTTCAGTCGAGCAGTGGCATTGACCCAATTCTTGTCTATTTTACAAAGAAGCTGAAAGAAAAAATTAACATTTTACAACAATGAGACAAAGAACTATTGATTTTAACCAAATCGAACACATTTCATTTTAACCAAATCTCTTTTTCTAGTTTCACCAAATTGGAATATCAAATACTTAATTTATTGCAAAATTTTTGGTGGATATTTTACTAGATCACAATGGTGTGAAAAAGTAAGTTTTGTTTTTTCATTTTAAGGAAGTCACCTTTAAGGCGAAGGCAGCAAAGATGAAGACGGACATTGTGTGAGAACTCACAAAAATTTAATATTTTAAATTCTATTTTGAGCATCATTTAAATATTTAATTGCCCATTTATTCCGAATATTATTTTCTAACGTCATTAGACCTAAATACATGGAATTATAGTTTCATTATATTTTTAAAGTGACTTGTTTCAAAAATTAATTTTTGGAAGCTCATTAAGTTAAAATAGCGAATACGCGATTGGAATCAATAATCGATTCGAGGATACAATAAGCTTGGAAAAAATTAGAGACTTACGCAGTGGACCTAAATCAGGTATTTTAAAGTTTAAGTACTCAGGTGATAGTTAGTAGTACTATCGTTATAAGAATTTCTTGGAAGTTTCACTTTATCGCGCTTAAATTGGAAATACGCGTTTTCTCACGCGCAATTTAATTGAGAGAATTTAGACCCTTATTTTGGGACAATTAAGAGTGAATAACATTTATATGAATATAAGTGTATTGGAGGTTTAGTGCACTAGTGAAACGAACTCGAGAGGAATCGGGTACGAAATGCGCGCACGCGAGAGTTGACTTTTGAGGCATTCTTAGCCACATATTCTTAAGCCTCTCACGTAAGCCTCATTATCAGCCAGCAACATTCTTCTTCCTCCTCAAAGCTGCCGTCTAGCACCAAGAGAAAAGAACCAAAGTTTCTTCTTTATTTCACCTTCATTTTTCACCCAAATCACTCCAAAATTCACCCATACTTAGCTAAACACTTGGTGATCATCTTGAGCTACAAAAGGGGGCTACTTTCCACGGTTTTTGTGAGCTGTGAGAGGACAAAAAATTTCTGCCTAAGTCATCACTTGAGGTAATGGATGATCCACCTTAAAATTCTTAACTTATGGAAGTTGATTTGCACTTATGAGCTTAGATATTCATGTGGGTGGCTTGTTATTGTTGGAAAATTTTGAATGTGGGCTCTATGAACTCCCACTCTTGGATTGATGGCTGATGTGATGCTTGATGATGGATTTAATGTTGGTTTAGTGCTCAAATTGGTAGATTAATGGTGCATAGCTAGTATAAACTTCAAGGAGTGCATGGATGTAAAGTTTCCAATTCTGCCCCTGTTATGATCGTGCCTCTTTTTGTGGAATTTTGAGGTTTTAATGGCTTGTATATGATGTTTATATGTTATGTAGATGGTGTTCAAAGTTTCATCAAAAAATATTGAGGTTTGGTTGGTCAAATGGTTTAATCTCGCAAAGCTAGCAAACCTGGAAAATTTCCCCATAATGCTCAGACAGCTTTCTTGTTTTGTCCATAACTCTGTGCTCCAAAGTCAAAATCAAGTTCTGCCAGTGGCATTTGAAACTAGACATTCCCAGCTTTCCAACGGTATAAAATTCACCCCCTAATTCCACCCGAAGATTCCGTACCAACCGTTTAAAGATGACTGTCCTGTTTCTCTGTTTTCCTGGAATGAAGTTCAGAAGCTGCAACTTGAGGCTCGAATTTGAGCTAGTTGTGTGCTGAATTTCAAAATGATTGCTTCTGTGAAATTATATTTTTACGAATGTATTTTCCAAATCCACCAATCATGCTCAATTTTGAGTTGAATTGAGTGATTTGTGATGAAAATACGAAACCTGCCCTGTTCTTGAAAACCCTAAATTTTGGGCAGAATTGATGCTAGACTTGGTGTGGACTTGCCAATTGAATTTCTTGGAGTTAAAACACTTACCGAATGTACCATGAATGTTCCTTAGGCTTTGCCTACACAAATGAACCATGTTTGAAGGATTTTCCTTGGCCAAATGTTTGGAAATGGAAAACAAAAAGCTCAAGGCAGTTTTGCCTTAGGATTTTTTTGAAACTTTGGTTGTTTGGTTGACTACCTTCCCGAAGGTATTTTTCCATGAAATTTGATAGAGGGATGCCCTTTATATAGGAGTATTATTTACCAAATTTGGCACCAATTCGAGTCCATTTCACTGCTCGACTAAATTACCAAAGTTCATGACTCGAGTTTGGAAAACCCTTGTTTCACAAGGGAATTTTGGTAATTTTGAGTTGCCATATCTTAGTACTCAAAACTCCATTTCTCGTTCCACTTGTTTTGTTGTAAACTTGGATTGTAACTCTAATAGAGTTCCAAATTTCAAAGGCTAGTTCCAATCAAGTGAATTTTTGCCGAATTTTCAAAGTTGGCCAAAAACCAACTTAAATCTGCCTTATGAACCAAAACAGCGACTTTGAGCTCATTTTTGAATGTTCTCCATTTGGAATTTTAGAAAAGTGTATTCTAGGAACTTTTAGTACTTTGGAAGAGGTTTCCAACGGTACCACGTTTTCCAATTTTCGACATGTGAAATGTGAGATACGATTTTTTTCAAAATATCGTATCAAAACTGAAATTTTCCGAATTTCAAGGAAATGGAGTTTTTCAAGTATTCCTTATTCCTTCGATAGTTCTTGAACGTTTATGCTTGATTTCCAAGTTTAAAAAAAAAAAAAAAAAACTCGATTGCTCTTGTACTTTAAGAAACTCCACTTGAACCTCGATTTACGAGTAATTGAGGTTCATTTTCATGAAATTTTTCTAGATTGTACTAGTGCACAATCTTTCTTGATAATTGGGATGTGTGAATGATAATTCACTATTATTTACTCAGGCGCACACGAGGACCTTCAAGAGGATCCCACGGTGGAAGCTTGAACCTCCAAGTGACACTTTTGCTATTGACTCACAGTGAGTGTCAAGTGTGTGTATTATGTGATATATCTGCAAAGTGATAAGTGTTATATAAATTGAGATTTTGAAACCTTTAAGTCGAGTGTGTACTTTATCGCACTCGTCCTCATTTAAACGAAGTGGACTTGAGTTCGTGAAGTGAAGTGCTTACTTGTTTAAGTAACTTGTTAAGTGAATATATGTGAAGTGTCTAAGTGATTATTTATGTTGTGATTGCATAAGTCGTTGAAGTGAACCTCCTCGATACAAAAGTGTAAAAGTGGGGGACGCTCAAACTCTCTTATTGGCTAGCCTTGGACTCGAGCCAGCATGGGATTGGTCGAGCTCCTCAGTGAACCATGAGATTTCATAAACTCGACCTATTGAGAGGTCTTGCTTGGCATACTCGCTGAAGTATCGCCTCATAAATGTATTGCGGGCCCGGTGTGGTATGTAAGGTTGAGAAGGGGAAGTGTAAGTGATGTTTCTACGGATTAAACCTACCCGGTTGACGGAGTGTCAGCGCGTGGAGGTTCGTGATCGTGCAAGTGGAAAATAGCTCCTGAGAGCTCCCATATCCTTGAATTGTTTCTGGTTACTTTTCAGTGAAGTGCTCTTTATTGAATGGTTATTGTTTTAAATTGATTAATTTCGGAGTGTTACTTGAACTACGTGCTTGCATGTGTGTTCTTGGCCTCACGAGCGTTTTGCTCACTCTATAGATTTGTTTTCCTTAACAGGAGTGGACATGGGTTGAGACTTGGAAGAACCCCTTTTGTGATATTTCGTAATAGGGCCCCAGTGCTAGTGGCCAAGTATTGTGGCTACAAAAAAAAAATGTTGGTATTTGGGATGTATTTTGGAAATCCATTGTAAGGATTGAATAATGGCTATGTGTTGTTAAGTTTGAAAATTTCCGCACTATTTGCAAATTACTTTATCTGGTTGTAATCTAGTGTTGTATTAAGCTTGAATGGGATTTGTGTGAGTCCTGGCAAGAGTTGGGCAGGCGTCCCGCGGATACCCTTTGGTTCGCTTTAGGGAGAAGCGGGGGCGTCACACATTGAGTCTGTAGAAGAGGAGAGGAGAAAAGAGAGTAGAGAGAAGAGAAATCTAATTTGAGGTGATGGAGGAGAGAAGCGAGATGAAAGGTCAGCCCACAAGAGAATGATACAGGTTGATGAAGCAAGTATACGATGGAGGATGCAAAGAAGCAGCGGCGATGGCTATGCTAATGACAAAGGAAGAGAGAGACGATTCTTTTTTTTTTTTTTTTGCACCAAGTTTATGTACGGATGCGTTTTACTTAATTTAGCCACTAAACCCGGTTAACTTATGGAGTTAGAATTGAAATTCTCATATCCACCTAAAGAATTCATAGTGTGGAATTGGATTAACAGCGAGGGATGATGAAGTTTATGCCCAACTAATAAAATTAAGGGTTAATTGCAAAATAACTCCCTAAACTATCTTCAGTTGGTACATGCCCCTCGAACTGCCAATTGCAGCAATGTGCTACATCTTACTACTATTAATTTATCATAGTTTAGTAGGTGTAGCAACGGGTCGTGTTGTGTTATTATTGTATCGTATCGTGTTCGTGTCAAAAAATCTCAACTCTAACCCAACTCATAGATTTTAGTGTTATGACCTGCTTATTAATGAGTTAATATGACCCAATCCATTCAACCCATTAAATAATTTATATCATAATAAATTAATAATCATTTGTAACATGAGTTGGAGGAAGATAAAGGAGTTGTCTTGCATTACGTTGATAATTTGTTAATTTGATTTGTAGGTTAAAATTGCCTCTATAATTTATAATATTCTAAAAAGCTATTTTGCATCGGGTTAATGTGTCAACCTATGGGTTGACCCAACCCGATCCGTGTTTAGTCGTGTCATTAATAGCTTGATCTAATAATAACTCACTTGATTTCAGGTCGTGCTAATACCTGCTAATTCCGGATCATGTTTGAGTTGTGCTATCATATCGTGTCAGCAATTACCACCCCTATAGATTAGTTCAATCAAGTTGGATAATAGTTGCAATTAGAGGTGTCAAAATAGGTGATTTGGACGAGTTAAAATAAGTAATAGGTGTAAGTGAGTCAACCGATTTATACGCGTTTAATTAGATAGGTATAAATGGATAAGTCAAAAAATAAGTTGGGTAACCCAATTACCCATTTACAACCCATTTATTCTAACTTTTTACAAACTCATCTAAATTTATTTTGTAAACTAAGTTATCAATTTATACCACCCTTTGCAGTTTGCACCCATCATTAATTTTAAATATTTACTTATAATGCCCAATAAGTCTAATTACCATTTTTTTCCCATTTGTGTGTTATGTCACAAAATTACATACTATTTAATAAATGAACAATAAGAATATTTTTTATATGCAATATGGAGAGGATTTGGAACCATGAAAAAGAGAGATTAAACAATGATTGACCAACTTATGAATTTGAAACTAGATACCATGAAAATACAAATAAAAACAGGACAAAAAATCTCCAAGTGTATAGTCATTTTTTTTCTCTAAGTTGAAAACTGGCCAACAGATTCTCCCATCTTTCCATTAGGTTCTCCACTTTCTAATGCTATGTTTGGTCCAAGGTGATGAAGAAATTAGGATACTATTACTGAAAACAATTCTAAATGGATTTGATTGTGAAGACAATTCTAAATAGGTTAATTACACCCATTTATTAAATGGGTATTATTGGATAACCCATTTATACCCATATATAAAAATGTAAGATACACACACCCAGCTGTTCATGTGTGTGTATAGGTAAATTTAACTAAATGGGTTTGTTTGATACCAATAGTTGCAATCAAGTTGGGAAGTAATACTACTCGTAGACCTTCTAAGATTAGACCTGACCCCAAAAATTCGTGTATTGGTCCAGGAAAATTCATTTAAAAAATATATAAATTGAAATACTTCATGAGTTTTTTTATCTAAGTAGAAAAAAGAAGTGACTCTATTTTTATACTACTTCTTAACTAAATGAAATTTAAATGGGTATGGGTTCACATAGACAGTGTTATTGGAGTATTCTAATTCAACATCCGAAGAATGGTTTGAAACTATATTATATATATTTTGAAATCATCACTCTAATATAGAAATAAATTTTCAATCCAAATAAAAGGACCAACTAATAAAAGGCTAATATACATACGTACGTACATCATATATACATAAATACACAAACACACACACACACACACACACTAGTGTTCATGCCCGACACTATGCTTCAGGTTGTCTTGATTGTCAACTTGTTTGATGTGATTCTATCAGTTGGATGCCGGTGTGATGTTAGCTCTCTTTGGTTCAAGAATGCAACTAGTGGGGTTTAACTAAAAGCTAGACTTAGATAAGTAGTAGCAGTAGCTAGATTTTGGTATTTACATATGCTAGCCTGATGCGGCAATAGGATAACAAAAAGTGGTATGTTGTCTAGGCATAATGCTATTTTAGGAGGCATATATACACAATGAGTAGCTAGGCTATCCAAAATGTCAGTGTTCGTGTCCTGCTCTTTAAGGTAGCTTGTGGCAGTAATTATGGCTTTTCAAGTTCAGCCTCAAGCTGGGCTCAAGGCTATGCTTTTTTTGGTGCTGTTTTGTTCACATGGTGGTTAATGTAGTTACATTTTGTAAGGTCCCCAATTGGTAATGGAGCTACACAGCAATCTAAGGGGTATAGGAGGTTGGAGAGCTGATATTTGCTGAAGGTGATGACTATGATTCAATATTATCTGGCAGAGAAGATGGATTGTTGATTGCGATAGCTAAGATTGGAAGATAAGCAACAACGATTGTTAGATATAGTTAGTGATGACTCTTCATTGGAAGTTAGAGGAGAATGGAAAGGTTTGTACACCAATTCAATTGTCATGATGTTTGGGATGTTCTAAGAGTTGTGTCTAACGTAAACTAGCACAACTCTTAAGAAAGTGTCTAATCATTTGAATTGTGCCTATTTATTTAAAGTTGCCTATTCAGGAAGAAGCATGTTTCCAAAAGGCATGACATTTCTTTTGGGGAGTCTGAACGTTGTAAATAAGGATGTTCAGATATTAGGAAAACTCACTTTTACTTCTAGTTTTACTATTTATGTACTTCTTTTCAAAACAATAATTCTCTAAACCGTTCTTGGGAGGAGTTCTTCATTCTACTGTGAGGAAAGTCTGGTTGGCTTTGTTATTCTTGGAGGAAATTGCAGCAAACCCGGTAGTAGAATTGATGAGAATATAAAGACCAAGGCCCATTCAAGCACATGGGGAATTGGAATATTCAAGTGAAGACTAGTTGATTGCACGAATGCTTGAGTTTAGTAGGATTATTTGATTTTCCTCGTTGATTTTGGTTATTTCTCGTTTTAAAAATTCTAGGTAATTAAGATAGTTTAATTGCGGCCCATTTGTTAGTAAGTAAGGCCCAAAATCTTTCTTAAGTATGTAGGGTAGTTTGGTCAACTTTTGGATTAGGGTTAATGCTTGTAAGGGCTATAAATAGCCCCACTTCCTCTTTGTTTGGGATCAGTTTTTGGCTATTAAATACAATTAGTGAGTTTTCACTTTCTCTTTGGCAAGAGACTTTCCTTTGAATACTTGAGAATCTTCTCAAGTTATTCACCGAAACTTATCAATCGAGTATCTCCTTGATTGTGGGGTTCTACTACCTCCAATTTGGTTCGTTAATTCGAGTAGTTACGGGTTGAGATAATATCAAAATTGTTCGTGACTTCTAGGGATTAGTTGGGTCAAATTTCCGCTGCCTAAGCCATGGTGTTTTGGTTGTCTAAGATCGGGGTTTCACATCAGTTTGGTACCTAGAGCTAGTCCGACAACCAAACCGAAGTTAATCTTTTTATTTTTTTTTTTTCGGTTTATTAGAGTCGATATATGTTTATCCCAATCTGTTCGTTTGTTTAGAACCAAAAAAAAAAAAAAAATTATTAACTGTTCATCATACTGTTCACCGACACTGTTCACCGACACTGTTCATAGTTACTGTTCATCCGAATACAAATCTGTCCAGCCTTGTTGTTTGTGTTATCCAACTTGTTTACTTGGTTTTCAAATCTGAATTTTGGCAAAACTTGTTGGAATTTTGTGAATCTTGAAGAGAACTTACAATAATGTTGAGTTTCTTGAATTCTTGACCACAATCTTGAAATTTCTGAAGTTCCTGACAACTTCCTTGAACGTTCTTGAAAGATCTTGGAGTTCTTGGTTGTTATTATTTGTGGACTTCCTTGTTTTGTGTCGTGGTTGATAGTTGTAGTAAAAAAAAAAAGACAAAAAAAAAGAAGAAAGAAAAGAGGAATTGGTTGGCAAGAGAATAAAAAAGAAAGGAAAGAAAGGGGCAACCGAATTGTTTTGAATAGAGAACCAAATCTGATTTGTGCAATCTTTCTTGGAGTAGAATTTGGAAGTTACCAAAAGTTGTTTGAAGAAGATTACCAAAGGCTGTTTCAAGAAGGTTACCAAAAGTTGTTTCAAGAAGCGTTTACCAAAAGTTGTTCAAGAGGAAGAGGATTTTCAAAAGTTTCCAAAAACTAACTTGTTTCCAAAATCAATTAGGAAACTAAGTAAAGCACTTGGATAACTCTTTGTACTCACTTGGACACTCTCTCTCCTACCTTTTTAGGAAACTTTCCTAAACTCTCTCATCCATTTTTTGGAAACTTTCCTATATTCTCTCATCCATTTTTAGAAAATTTTCCTAAACTCTCTCATCCATTTTTTTTGGAAACTTTCCTAAATTCACTCATCCATTTTTTAGGAAACTCTCCTAAAATTCTCTCATCCATTTTTAGGACCTTTCCTATATTCTCTCATCCACTTTAGAAAACTCTCCTATATTCTCTTCCTAGATTCTAGGAACACTTTCCTACATTTTCTCCTACATTCTTGTGATTACACTTGTGGAAAGGTTGGTAACGGTTGTTGGACTTGAGCAGCATTTCTCAACTACCTAACCCAATAGGTAAAGGTATTTGGTAAGTCCATTATAGTGACATCCATATACACGAGTGCGAGTGGATACACGTAAGGGAGCGTGAAAGGCAATATCTTCGGTTTCGTTGCTAACTTTTTACAGATTCCCTCATACGACATGGCGAGTATAAGACGCATAAAAGCTAGCCCACAACATTGTCTTCCTGATCCTAAGGGAGTCAAAGAAGTGGCATTACGTGGTGTAGATGAGCAATTGGACCTCGTCAAATCTCAGTTGCTTGGTTGGTTTTATACTCGTTGCGGTGTCAAAGATAAAATTTGTAGCTTGGCCATTGATGGTAGTTGTGAAGTCAATCTTGCAAGTGCTATCATGGTTGAGAAATTAAATCTTCCAACCATTGATCATCTTCAACCGTACAAGTTGACGAGCACTCATGGGGATGTTTGGGTTACTAAGCACACACTTGTACCTATTCAAATCGGCAAATATGTGGATGAGGTGTTGTGTGATGTAGTCCCAATTCAAGTGACACATGTGTTGTTGGGCAAAGCATGGATGTCGAGGCGAGAAGTTAAAATTGATGGACATACTAATAAGTATTCCTTCTTATTTAATAGTCGTCGTCTTGCACTTGTATCACTTACTTATGACCAACTTTGTATTGATCTAGCATGCATGAAAAGTGAGCTTGAGCGTTATAGAATGGAGAAAAAGCTAGATGAGGGAATTGTACCTGCAGAGGTAAAACCCGAGGAAGTTGAAAGTAATGAGATAAAATGGTCAGCTGTTGAACTAGAAAAAGAGATGGAAAAATCTAATGAGATGGGTGGTAAAAAGGAAAAAAGAAGAGAAAGTGGGCTGATCTTGAGCAACCCGGTGAAGGCCTATTATTTTCTTAACAAACTTACCTTTGCTTTGTTTAGTGTTTCTTCTTTTATACAGATCAAGCAAATGCAAGTTGAGCTGATCTTGGTGTGTTCCATTCCAAAATTAATTGTAGACGTTGCAAGCCTCCATGGAGTTGGTACTCCAAGAGTTAAACCCCCTTGGTATCCATTCATGGAACAATGTCAACTCAAATCAGTCCACACCAAAGGGGAGTTGATTCGAGCTCATCTTGAAGGGAACACTCCATATTTTAGGGATGGTTGTGTACCAAGGGTTCGTTTAAAGAACAAGTACCTCAATGACCATTATGATTTTCGTCTTGCTCTTAGTCCACATGCAGCTCCAACATCACCAAATCCGCCTTGGTGCCTTGCAAGTGTGTTCGAGCCGGAGTTCGATTTCACGGGATACACTTCATACCACTTTGAGGACCCTTACCTCATGACCACAAACAATAAAGTTGAGCATACATTGAAGATGGTTTGTGAGATTCAAGGTTCGACGAGGGTTATTTTCCAACTTAGCACATGGGCTTTGCATTGGATGCCATCTGTAGCCATCATAACAAGATTGAGTCGAAGGCATGTAACTCGTCTTGTCACCATTCGTGCTTCAATTTGTGGGCAAATTGCTTTTAAGAGGAGGGGAATGATGAGAATATAAAGACCAAGGCCCATTCAAGCACATGGGGAATTGGAAGATTCAAGTGAAGACTAGTTGATTGCACGAATGCTTGAGTTTAGTAGGATTATTTGATTTTCCTCGTTGATTTTGGTTATTTCTCGTTTTAAAAAGTCTAGGTAATTAAGATAGTTTAATTGCGGCCCATTTGTTAGTAAGTAAGGCCCAAAATCTTTCTTAAGTATGTAGGGTAGTTTGGTCAACTTTTGGATTAGGGTTAATGCTTGTAAGGGCTATAAATAGCCCCACTTCCTCTTTGTTTTGGGATCAGTTTTTGGCTATTAAATACAATTAGTGAGTTTTCACTTTCTCTTTGGCAAGAGAGTTTCCTTTGAATACTTGAGAATCTTCTCAAGTTATTCACCCGAACTTATCAATCGAGTATCTCCTTGATTGTGGCGTTCTACTACCTCCAATTTGGTTCGTTAATTCGAGTAGTTACGGGTTGAGATAATATCAAAATTGTTCGTGACTTCTAGGGATTAGTTGGGTCAAATTTCCGCTGCCTAAGCCATGGTGTTTTGGTTGTCTAGATCGGGGTTTCACATCAAGAATAGTGGGGGCAAATTTCCTTAAAAAATTGAATCTTCACATCAAATTTCCTTAAAAAAAGTGAATCTTCACATCAAAATCATTTTCCGTAGATGTAGTTAAAACTTCTCTAACAATCTTAAGGAAATTTCCAACATGGAGGGCACCGGTTCGGATAATGTTCTGAACAAAAATTTCAAGTCCGATGTGATCAAGTTGGATCGTTTTGATGGCACCAACTTCACCTGCTGGAAAGACAAGTTGCTATTCCTTCTCATGGAATTAGGCATTGCATACCTGTTGGCAGATAATCTGCTGATAATCTGATGAGATCAAGCCAAACGGCAAGAAACATGAGGAAGACCAAGTTCGTTGTAAGAGCTTCATCTTAAACACCTTGTCTGACCATCTATATGATCTGTTTTGCTCTCTTAAATCACCACAAGAAATTTGGAAGGCTTTGGAGAACAAATACATGTATGAAAAACAAGGTACGGACAAATTTTAACTATGAAGTTCTTTGAGTTTCAAATGTTGGACAACAAATCTATGATGAATCAAGTGGATGAATTACTTCTGTTAGTGTCTAGACTAAAGGATTTAAGTATTGAAGTGTCAGATCAACTTCAAGTGGGTGCTATGATTGTAAAATTACAATCCACTTGGAATGACTATAGGAAGAAACTGCTGCACACTTCTGAAAATTTCACCATAAACCAACTTACAAAGCATATCTGAATTGAAGAGGAAACTCGTATTCGTGAGAATAAATTTGCTATGGAATCTGGTTCTAAAGTGAATAATATTAAGTCTAATGCTAAGAAAAAATCTAGAAAGGGTGGAAATATATCCGGCAAAAAGGGAAAACATGGAGAAATGTCTTCTAAAATTTCAGCCAATAATAAGAAAGACAAGTCATGTTTTTTCTGTGGTAAGAAAGGACATTTGAAGAAAGAATGTAGGTCCTACAAGAAGTTGAAAACAGAAGTAAATGCAGAACACAAAAAGGCAAACGTTGTTGAAGATCCTCTTCCCAATAATTCAAAAATTGTTGCTATGGTTGGTAGACTTTCTATCAATGTGGTAATTGAATGCAACTTGACAAATTGTCAATCTAATGATTAGTGGTATGATTCGGGTGCTACTGTTCATGTGTGCAATGATAAGAATTTATTCAAAGATTATCAAGTTGCTGTCCCAAATGAGATTGTGTTAATGGGAAATCATAACACATCCAATGTGCTGAAAAGGGGAGGGTTGAATTGGAGTTTACTTCTGGCAAAACGTTGGTTCTAACCAATGTCTATCATGATTCTAACATAAGGAAGAATTTGGTTTCTACAAGTGTACTTTGCAACAAGGGATTGAAGGCTGTCATAGAGGCAGAAAAAGTAATTCTATCCAAAAATAATATATTTGTTGGCCAAAGATATTCATGTAAGGGCATGTTCAAACTAAGTATCAATAAAGTTATTTATACTTATTTGATTAACTCTTCTATTAATTTATGGTATACTCGTTTGTCACATGTTAATTTAGGTCAATCAAGTTCATGTCAAAACATGGATTAATATCCTGCACAAATGACAACTTTGAAAAATGTGAAACATGTCTACAAGCAAAGAAGACAAAGAAACCTTTTCCAAAGAATGAAAGAACTTCTAAATTGCTTGAAATTATACATTTTGATATACGTGAATTGAATGGTCATTTAACAAGGAGTGGAAATAGATATTTCATAACTTTTATAGATGATCATTCTTGATTTATACATGTTTATTTAATGAGAACAAAAGATCAATCATTTGATATGTTTAAATTGTTTATGGCCTTAGTTGAAAATCAATTGGAAAAGAAAATTAAAGTCCTATGAAGTGATTGAGAAGGTGAATATTTTTCCAATGAATTTTCTGGTTTTTGTAAAGAAAATGGTTTAATTCATCAAACAAGTGCGCCTTACACTCCTCAACAAAACAGCTTAGTCGAAAGAAAAAAAAACATTGGTTGATATGGTAAATGCTATGCTTATGCATGCTAGATTACCATTTAATCTTTGGAGAGAAGCTTTATTAACCGCTCGAGGGTATAATCGAATACCCTCAAAGAAGACTAAGATTTCGCCATGTGAACTATGGAAAGGTAGAAAACCAAATTTGGATTATTTGAGGGTATGGGGCTGTTTAGCCTATTATAGGGTTCCAGACCCTAAAAGACCAAAGTTAGGACCAAGAAGTTTAAAAAGTGTTTTTGTGGGATATGTTGAGAATTCAATAGCATATAGATTATTGGATTTAGATTCAAATATAATTGTGGAGTCTAGAGATGTTGAGTTCTTAGAAACAAGTTTTCTAAGTGATTCAAACCACATTCTATATTATCACAAAACACTACTATGAGTCCTAATTATTCTTCAAATAATAATAAAAGGAAAATCGATGAAACTCCTAGAGGACCTAGGAGAAGCAAGAGAGCATGAAAAGAGAAGAATTTGGATCCAGATTTTATTTCTTCACAATCAATAGTCTTCTTAGTAAAAGGTAGTAGAAATGAGGTATTTAATAAAATACCTATATTATTACATTTGGAAAAGGATTCTAAAACTTATAAAGAAGCATTAGTTTCAAGAGACTCAACTTTTTGGAAAGAAGCAATTAATGATGAGATGGATTCTCTTGTGTCATATGGTACATGGGTGTTTTGTGAATTACCTCCTAGTTGTAAACCAATAGGATGCAAGTGGATATTTAAAAGAAAACGTAGCATTGATGGTTAGTTACTAACCTTCAACGCAAGACTTGTAGCAAAGGGTTTTAAACAAAAAAATGTATTGATTATTTTGAAACATATGCTCCTATTGCAAGAATTACTTCTATAAGAGTGTTGTTTGCTTTAGCATCCATATATGATTTATACATTCATCAAATGGATGTTAAAACAACATTCTTAAGTGGAGATCTAGACGAGGAAGTGTATATGGAGCAACTCGAAGGGTTTCTACTTCCTGGAAATGAAAAGAAAGTTTGCAAATTAGTTAAATCCTTGTATGGTTTAAAGCAAGCTCCAAAACAATAACATGAGAAGTTTGATAATGTAAATTTAACAAATGGCTTTAGACATAATGAAGCAAATAAATGTAAATATTCCAAAGTTACCAAAGATTATAGTGTAATTATATGTCTTTATGTAGATGACATGTTAATCATGGGGACCAACATGCAAGGAGTAAATGAAACTAAGGGATATTTAACCTCCCAATTTAAAATGAAAGATTTGGAAGAAGTTGGTATCATCTTAGAAATCAATATTAAGAAATATAGTGGGGCTTATGCTCTATGTGAATCTCATTACATTGACAAGATTCCATCCAAATTTAGTCATTTGGATATAAAAGAAGCTAATACCCATCTAATATTTCTAATAAGCTAGTGAAAAATTTGGGAAGATCTATTAGTCAATTAGACTATACTAGTGCAATTGGTAGTTTGATGTATGCTATGCATTGTACTAGATCTGATATTGCATTCACTATTTACAAACTTTCTAGCTTTACTCATAATTCTAGTACTGACCATTGGAGAGCAATTGGACGAGTATTAAGTTACCTTAAAAAGACAAAGTCTTTTGGATTGTATTATATCAAGTTTCCTTCTGTACTTGAAGGTTACTGTGATGCTAGTTGGATAACTAGTATAAATGATAATAAATCAATGTTTGGTTGGATTTTTAAAATAGGCGGAGGAGCTATCTCATGGGCTTCAAAGAAACAGACATGTATTACTCATTCGACTATGGGGTCTAAATTTGTTGCATTAGCATTAGCAGGTAAAGAGGCAGAATGGCTAAGAAATTTATTGCTAGATATAGAGTTGTGGCCACAACCGATGTTAGTCATCTCTTTGCACTGTGATAGTGAAGCAACTATGTCTAGGGCATTTAGCAAGATTTATAATGATAAATCTAGACATATTGTTTGAAAACATGAATATGTAAGACAATTCATTTATGATGGAATTATAACAGTTGTCTATGTAAAATCTGTTAATAATCTTGCTGATCCTTTAACTAAAGGACTCTCAAGAGAAATTATCAAAAGCACTACAAGTGCTATGGGCCTAAAACCATTCTAAAATTGTCAATGGTAATGGTAACCTAACCTTTCTTATTACCAAGTAATTCTAAAGGTTTAATAGGTAATAACAAGTTATCGTTTGACTATTAGCAAGTACTAGTAATCAAAAGTACTTATGAAATAAGGAGGTTGAATAAATTATTCTTAATGAAGTAAACACGTTTGGTATAAGAACAAGGTAGTCTAATTACAAGATTCCAAGATAGACTTCACTTATATGAACTCCAGAGGTGGTGCCACTTCTATCAAAAGTTTGGACTAAAGCTTTTGTAAGAGTTCATGAATCAGGAGGTAGCACAAGGCCATAATACGGTGCTAAAATTCATGGTGAACGTTTTACAAGAAATAAGTAAGATTTATGTGTATAGTTATTTCCGACCTTGTTATGTAGGAATTGTGGTTTAAAATTTATAATTACCATCAATTTCAACAAGGTTTTGAAATAATTATACTAATAATAGGTTTAAATCGAAGGACACCTATTTTATGCGTAAATGTTAAAAATGTTTTAAAGACACCTATTTAAAGAAACGATTGTTGGATATAGTTAGTAATGATTCTTCATTGGAAGTTAGAGGAGAATGGAAAGGTTTGCGCGCCAATTCAGGTGTCATGATGTTTGGGATGTTCTAAGAGTTGTGTCTAACGTAAACTAGTATAACTCTTAAGGAAGTGTCTAGCAATGACGGAGCCAGGGGGGCTGAGGGGGGCCATGGCCCCTCCTAAGTTTTGAAAATTTTAATTCATAATATGTAAATATATGTATAAGACAAAGTTGGCCCTCCCTAATTTTTTACAATTTTAGTTTATATTATGAGAGTTTATATATATATATAAATATATATATCTGTGTGTGTGTGTGTATGAATTAGCCAACTTTGATTTAATTTTTTCTTCAAAAAAAGTTATTTATCTTTTATTGTGCTAATTTTTAACATTCAAAAAATTAAACATATAATTTGACAATCCATAGTAAATTGACCCAATTTGATATATTATAATAAAAAACTCAATTCATAATTATCAATGGGCTAAAACAAAAATAATTACTTTATTGGTCCATATACAAATATACAATTTAGCCTAATTGATAAAAAATTTAAAATTAGTGATCTATACTCTTGTTGACCCATATACAAATGTACAAATAATTACTTGAAAGTTTGGTGAAGACAAGAAATTGAGTGATCTATTTTGTTGTTGACAGATTAATTATATTTGTTCTCACTCTTCCTATGTCAACTGCAACTATAGAACGGATATTTTCAATTATGAATATAATCAAAACAAAGATCCAAAACAAGATAAAAGATAATTTCTTGAATGATTGTCTAACAATGTACATAAAAAAAAGGAAGTTGTTCAAAAATTTAGTACTGATTCAATTATAGATGAATTTAGTTCTATGAAAGAACATAAAACTCAGTTTAGTTTTAAGAAAAGAGGTTGAAATTCAAGGTATGCTGACATAACTTTTATCTTTTATTAATTGAAAATAGTTATATTTTTGTTTTTGCACAAGTGACATATTGGAGCATTTTCTCATAATGTACAATTTGGGTAGTTTGTGATGTTATAAGATATTTAATCAAAGGTTATTTCTTATCCTAATTTTTGTTATGACTATGCTGCATATTTATGAAATAGACATACCTTTATAATTAAAATTAAAATTTGATATTTTAAGATGTCATATATTTAAATAGATGAAAATTATTTTGAATATAACATATTAAGATAATTTTTTTTAGAAATATTTTGGCCCCCCTCCCAAGGAAAAAATTCTGGCTCCATTCTATAGTCTATAGAATGGACATTTTCAATTATGAAGATAATCAAAACAAAACTCCAAAACAAGATAAAAGATAATTTCTTGAATGATTGTCTAACAATGTACATAAAAAAAGGAAGTTGTTCGAAAATTTAGCATTGATTCAATTATACATGAATTTAGTTCTATAAAAGAACGTAAATCTCAATTTACTTTTAATAAAAGAGGATGAAATTTCAAGGTATGCTAACATAACTTTTATTTTTTTAATTGAAAATAGTTATATTTATATTGCATAGTTATATTTTTGTTTTTGCACAAGTGACATATTGGAGCATCTTCTCATAATGTGCAACTTAGGTAGTTTGTGATGTTATAAAATATTTAATCAAAGGTTATTTTTTGTCTTAATTTTAGCTATGACTATGTTACATATTTATGAAATAGGCATACCTTTATAATTAAAGTTAATATTTGATATTTTAAGATGTCATATATTTAAATAAATAAAAGTTATTTTGAACATAACATATTAAGGTAATTTTGTTCGAAAAAATTTTGGCCTCCCCAAGGAAAAAATCCTTGCTCCGTCACTATGTCTAGTCATTTGAATTGTGCCTATTCATTTAAAGGTGCCTATTTAGGAAAAAGTATACTTCCAAAAGACATGACATTTCTTTTGGGGTGTCTAAACTTTATTAGAAAAACTCACTTTTACTTCTAGTTTTACTATTTTTTTACTTCTTTTCAAAACAATAATTCTTTAAACCGTTCTTGGGAGAATTTCTTCATACTACTATGTGAAAATTCTGGTTGACTTTGTTATTTTTGGAGACAATTGCCGCAAACCCGATAGTAGAATAGTGGGGGCAAATTTCCTTAAAAAAAGTGAATCCTCACATGATGACTCTTCATTGAAAGTTAGAGGAGAATGGAAAGGTTTGCACACCAATTTAAGTGTCATGATATTTGGGATGTTCTAAAAGTTGTGTCTAGCGTAAAGTAGTACAACTCTTAAGGAAGTGTCTAGTCATTTGAATTGTGTCTATTCATTTAAAAGATGTCTATTCAGGAAGAAGTATGTTTCCAAAAGACATGATATTTCTTTTGGGGTGTCCGAACATTATAAATAAGGATGGTTAGATATCAGGACAATTGACTTTTTACTTTTAGATTTATTATTCTTCTATTTTTTATCAAAACAATAATTCTCTAAACCGTTCTTGGGAGAATTTCTTTATACTACTGTGTGAAAATTTTGGTTGACTTTGTTATTTTTAGAGGGAATTACCGCAAACCAGGTAGTAGAATAGTTCGGGTAAATTTCCTTAAGGAAAGTGAATCTTCATGTCAAAGTCATTTTCTGTAGTTGTAGTTGAAATTTCTCTAACAACGATGTGTGGAGGTAGCTAAGCTAGTGGACTCGTAATGGTCGAACTGTGTTTCTAAGGTACATTAAATTAGGTATACTACTATTTGTTGTTCACCGTTTAAACATCTACTTCTTAATAAATAGCCTTTGCTTGACTTAATAGTTAGGCAGCCATGTCATTTGGCTGAAGTGGAAGCCTATATGAGGGTCATTACGAGCATTAGTTGTAGAAACACAACACTGACTACTTTGTCTACTTGAAGGACTACTTCGTGAAGCTTCACTCAGTCTAACAGATCTAGTGAGATTTAAGCTGCCATTGCAATGATTGACCTTGCACATTGAAAGCTATTACTATGATTGTGCACAAATCTAAAGAGGTATCATCATGCTTGTTAATCCTTGAAGCGGCAGGGCTTTCTTGCGGTTTATAATTTCCTTTTATATGTAAATCTTCTAGAGTTCCATATTTTCTACATTAACCCATTTGAGAAAGATATGTTGGGAACACAATGATGACAACAACTGGAGAATGCGTTGGGTGATTCAAGAGCAAAGAGTATTAATAAAAAATCATAAATTCAATCCTTCTGATTTATATATATAGCTAAATTACTAAGTGTCAAATGTTTACTCAAATATATACTAAGACACTAAGACACTCTGTGTCTATTGCCTGCTGCACAGCAATGGATGCAATAAGGGACACCACGTTCTTAGTATTCTTGGGAGTTCAGGAAGCACCCCCTCCATTTCACCACGTTCCCGGCCATTCCGACCACTTGGTCGTGTCAATTCGACCAAATTACAACCTCCACAGGAGGCTCCGCCTTACCAAAATGTGGGCAAGGCTCATGATCAGGACTCGTTGGTACTTGAAGGACGTGGATCCCAATAGGATCAATAGTAGGTCCATGGCTCTTGTCATAAGCCAATTACGTAATTACGGTATCATAAGTCCGATTAATCTAGAATTAGTGTGTAATTCCTTGCTACATGTTTGGATTAACTGTAAGAAAGCAGATTTCGAATTTGTACGCATTTTATTCCAATATGAAATGAATTGACGTATTTTTATTTTGATACTATGTATAGATTACACATGGCACTGCTGCATTAAATCCCTACTTATGTACGAATACGTAACTGCTACGCCGTATCCTACATTGCACATCTACATATTTTATACGTGTGTGGGGTCCACTTCTTTCACCGAAGCACATCCATGTGTTAGTACCAGGTTTAATTGCTCCCAGAAGAGCTTAGATCATCCGTAGCATCCCCTGACTCTGTGATGATCCCACCTCTCCCTAGGGCGTACTCCAGGGTTTAGTGGACTGCCTGCCCAACTCTCGTCAGGACTCACTCACAAAACTTCAAAAGTAAATTATGACTTCAAAAGTAAAAGAAACAGTAGTTCCCAAACTTAGAATGTACATTTATACACATAGCTATCTCAAATATTCGTACATTGATACGAACTCGACCCAGCAAGAACCTGTCTTGAAGAACCAAGTTGATCAGGCAGCGGAAGGATCTATCTTGACCAGGTTATGGAACAATAACTATCTTGCTAGACCTAAAGAGAACCTGTCTCTAGAAACCTAGTGGATTGGTTATTGGCTTGAAAGAACAAGATGATGTGATCATCTTGTCTTGAACACCACAAGTATCCAAGTTAAATACTTGATACAGTTGAAGAAGAAACTCAAGTTCCATCAAGGAATTCCATAAAAGAAGACAACTCTCTTTTTATTAATTCATCTTCGACATCATGTTCCTCAATAATTAAATAAAGTTGGCTATTTATAGCCTTACAAGACTCTAAAACCTAATCTAAGTTGGAAACAATACAAGTTTCCTTATTTGACTTGGCTTCTAAACTTGACACAATTTCCTAAACAAAATTGGAAACAATTAACTACTTTTCTAAAACTCTAACTCAACTACAATAGCAAATTAACTAACTCAAATTGGCTTAACTATGGTCAATATGACCTTAGCCTTTTTAAAGACTCAAAAATAACAAGACTAACTCTAATTAACTAAAACTTAATTAAATAAATAACAAGAAATAATCATGACACAAGTTCGGATCTTCAATGATTCTTGAGCCAATTGTACCATCAACCATCAAACGAATTTCCTTGAATTTGAAGGGAATCCAAATCTTCTTTTTCTCATCATTCCCTTTTTCTTGAAAGACGATTTGTCCTCAAATCGAGTGCTTGCTTACAAAGGAGTAACTCGGAGAATGTCTTAATAAATGCAATCCAATAAGCATGTCACCAACTCAACTTGATTATGAACACGAACCATTGCACATGCTCTATTTGTCAAAGAATAACTTTAATATCTTCACCCAATTGTACTTGGCTAGAATTTTGAAGTTCAGTTTGATTGATTCTTGGATTCACTTTTGGAAAGCAAATTGCTATTTTAAGAAGCTTTCCTAAGTGTATTTTTGGATTTTGGCAGCTGATAATATGAACCAAGAATTAGAAATCAAGAATTTGGAAACAAGATTCCAAATCCCTCTCAGTTTCCAAATCCAACACAAGGCTGCCTTTTTTTCTGTCTTTCTTCTTTTTTTTTAACTTGCCAAATCAACAAAACAAGATAGCCGCACTTCAAGATTCAAGAGGATGACTTTTATAGTTTCCAAATTATCAAGATGTTTTTCAAGAACCCACTATGCAATCCAAGAACTTCAAGAAATTACCAAACCAACTACAAGACTCAAGAACAACAAGAAACAAACACAAGGTATGGGAAATTTTTTTTTTTTCGAATAAACAGTACTGCTACAGTACGATGAACAATACTGCTACAGTCATGGCGGATGAACAGTATTGCTACAGTCGTGAACAGTACCGATGAACAGTCTCCCCGAATTTTTTTTTTTGGTCTTTGACGACTCAATACAAGTTTACGACTTCACTTGGAAGAAATTTAATTGAGAGTTAAACCCTTGAAAAACTTGTTTTGAAGAACGTAATCACACCAAGAAATTTCAACCTCGATCAATCAAGGGGGTAAGTTAGACTCAAATAATAAAATAAAAAAAAGAATAATTTTTTTTGTTTCTTTTTTAAATAAAAAAGGTGGCTATGGTTTTGGTAGAAAAATAAATAGAAAAATAAAAAATAAAGAAAAGGATATTAACCTGAATTAAGAGCCGAAACTCTGATACCAGATGATACGAACTTGACCCAGCAAGAACCTGTCTTGAAGAACCAAGTTGATCAGGTAGCGGAAGGATCTATTTTGACATCAGGTAGCGGAATGATCTATTTTGACCAGGTTATGGAACAATAACTACATTGTTAGGCCTAAAGAGAACCCGTCTCTAGAAATCTAGTGGATTGGTTATTGGCTTAAAAGAACAAGATGATGTGATCATGGTGTCTTGAACACCACAAGTATCCAAGCTAAATACTTGATACAGTTCAAGAAGAAACTCAAGTTCCATCAAGGAATTCCATAAAAGAAGACAACTCTCTTTTTATTAATTCATCTTCGACATCATGTTCCTCAATAATTAAATAAAGTTGGCTATTTATAGCCTTACAAGACTCTGAAACCTAATCTAAGTTGGAAACAATACAAGTTTCCTTATTTGACTTGACTTCTAAACTTGACACAATTTCCTAAACAAATTTGGAAACAATTAACTACTTTCCTAAAACTCTAGCTCAACTACAATAGCAAATTAACTAACTCAAATTGATTTAACTATGGTCAACATGACCTTAACCTTTATCCCCCTTATTAAAGACTCAAAAATAACTCAAGACTAACTCTAATTAACTAAAACTTAATTAAATAAATAACAAGAAATAATCATGACACAAGTTCGGATCTTTAATGATTCTTGAGCCGATTGCACCATCAACCATCAAACGAATTTCATTGAACTTGAAGGGAATCTAAATCTTCTTTTTCTCATCATACATACCCAAAAGTTACAAAAGATTCAAATTCTAAATGAACTCCTAACCCTAATCGAGCACTAGCGCTAGTATAGAGACAAAAGTCAAAAGGTCTAGACAAAACCATCCTGTTCCCGCTTCACATCTATGCTCGCACCCCCTATAAGGAAAACAAAACTAATAGGGTGATTTAAAATTCAGTGAGGTTCCAAAACTTCATGCAAAACAACTAGCAAGTTGGCCATTATAGAAAACTTGAAATCTCAAAGTAAGTGAGCACAAAAGTTCATAAAAGTTAGCAATAACACTACAAGCATCCAGTTAATTAGGGATTCAACATTTCCAGGTATAAGGATACAAGTGGCTCTTGCGAGTTAACTCGGCCGCAACTGGCCAACAAGCTGTTGACACTCCGTCAACTTTCAAAATAGTGTAACAAGTCCAATAAAGCACCACTTAACTCCAATCTCCAACCACCAATCAAACCCCCTATCGGGCCCAAACTCCAACATTACCAATGGTGGTAATACTCGAGTATATCGAATCCAGTGGACCACGTCCAATGGATTACACAATAAACAATAAACAGTACCTACGGTTCGCTAGTCTCCTCGACCAAACCCTTACTGGCTCGATTCGACCAACTAACCAATAGGGTTGAAATTCCAGACAGTATTCAAGTCATACACATATACATCAAACCATTCGTAACTAGTGCACAGTAATAAGTCATATTAGGGCAAGTGCGATAAAGTACACTCTTGTCCAACCAAACAAGTTAAGTACTATCCAATCATATCAAGAAAGCATTGCATTCAAGTATCAAGTTCGGTCATACAATTGGAGACACTCATCAATAATTTACTGCTTATCCAAATCAAGCCCAGGTCCAGCTCTCGAGTCAAAATCTGCGATAAAATATCGTGTAACAACTTATAATCAAATAGGGTTTCAAAATATCTGATCATCGCTTATTAACATCAAAGATAAACCAAGTAAATAAAACTCATTTAAATAGTAATCATAATACCTGATAAACCCTAGAAACTACGTGCCTGCTCTTTTGGTTTTTTGTAAAGAAATAATTAAAACTTTTAAATTCGTAACTTGGTATATGCAACTAGAAAATCTTGTTTAAAGTGGCCATTACTTTCACCTTATAAAATATATAGTTTTTGGCAAAATTTCAACTTACATATGACTACTAAGGTTAACTCAAACATTTCTAAGCAAGTGAAGTCCAAATCAATTACAAATCACACTTCTAATTCCACCTTTACTCACTTACCCCACAAGAAGAAAAACAGACAGTATCTCCCCTATTTTTCCTTAACTTTTCTCAAATTACAAAGCCAGCATTCCATAACAAAACAGCCCCAATCGAGTCTACAAGCTATAAGATACATAGGGTGGTTATAGCCACGAAACTAGCTATATTAAACATATACCTAACATATAGTCATCATATACCAAAGTTGGAAATTCTCAACTAAAGTTGAAAATTTGGAACTAAAGCTAGAAAATCCTTATTTGAAAGTTAAAAGTCCTATTAAAGCTAGAATCTTCATACGAGTTCATAACAAAGCTAGATACTATTATATCATGATTGAAAAATATAATACAAAGCTGAAAAATTCACCAATCTTCATAAATTCATGATATCTTCCATAAAACTTCTATATTCTAGTCATCTACCCAATAAAATGCAAGCTAAGTAAGAGAAGGAGAAGTTTTCAACTTAATACCATCAAACCACTAGGGGAAAATGAAGAACCAAAGCTTGCATCATCAAATCACTCCACTACAAGCCTCCTTATCACCTTGTTGCAACTTTCTTCGGTTTAAACTAGTGATTCTTGTTGATTCTTCACTCAATCAAGGTAAGATCAAGATGAAACTTGAAACTTTCTTCTCTCTTTTTTTCTCTCAAGAGTTGGCCAAGAAGGGAGGAAAATGAAGGAGATTTTGATGGTAGGAAAGATAAAGATGGAAGAAAACTTTTGATCAAAAAAGGCCTTGATTGCCAAGTATTGGCAATCAACCATTTTTTCTCTTTTTTTTTCCTCTCTTTCTTTGTCAATAATTTCGGCCAACCCTAGGAAAAAATTAGGAAAATAAAAATAAAAGAAAAATAAGAAGATTAGGAAAAGAAAGTCTTGGTTAAGTGGTGTCCTCGATCGGTAACAAACGGCGTGAGTCGGTTCAAGCCTATTTCCTTGTCTCTCTTGTACTTTTAACTTATGATTCACTAACTTACTCTTAGCACTTTTAATCACATATCTCTTCTTAATTAATACCTGCTCTTATCTACTAAATTTAGTACACACATCTCACCAATTGATCACACTATCACAATGCACCATAAAACCTGGCATATACTAACTATAAAGGTAAAAGTAAAACTCTCGACTCTATTATTTATTACAACTATTAAGGGAAGTAAATTAGTATTAAAGAAATTATAAATTAACTTATTCAAAAGAAAAGAGAATTATAAGAAAATATAAATGAATTTTTCAAGTCCTCATACTCTCTCCCCTTTGAAAGAATTTCGATTTTGAAATTCATACCTTTATTCATAAATAGCTCAGGATACTTTTCTTGCATGTCCGCCTCAAACTCCCAGGTTGCTTTCTCTACCTCATGGTGTGTTCCACAGAAATTTAACCCGTGAAATTTGCTTATTTCTCAAGTTTTTCACCTTTCGATCTAGTAGTCGAATAGGTCATTTCTTGTAGGTTAGAGATTCGTCAAACTCAATATCCTCTAGCGACAATATATGGGCTGGGTCTGGGTGATATTTCTTAAACAAAGAGACGTGAAAAACATCATGGATTTGAGATAAATTTGCTGGCAATTCTAATCGATATGCCACCTTTCCTATCCGTTGGAGTATGTTAAAAGTACTTATATATCTGGATTGTAACTTCTTTCCTTTTCCTGCCTTAATCTTCCCTTTTAATGGAGTAACCTTAAGAAATACTTTGTCTCCAATTTCAAATTTCAAATTTTTTCTGCGATAGTCGGCATAGCTCTTTTGTCGGTTTTGGACTTTTGAAACCTCTGACGTATCATTTTTACCTTTTCGTAGGCTTCCTCAACCCATGGTATTGTTGTCGAATCTATAAATTTTCGCTCTCCTACTTCATCCCAATGGATCGGTGATCGGCATTTTCATCCGTAAAATGCTTCATATGGTGCCATTTGGATAGAAGAGTGATAATTGTTGTTATAAGCAAACTCGACTAACATCATGTGATGAGAGCATGAAGATTTGAATCCCCATTCAAACACATGAAGAGTTAGAAGCAAATTAATTTAGTTAAGTTATTCCCTTAGAAGTTGTGTCGTTTGATTAGTAGCATTAGTTAGAGTTTTAATTTGTGAATTTAATTGCTGAAATATTCAGCCAAAATTAGTCTTCAACAGGCCGAAACTTAGTTGGTGTCTTAGCCAAGTAAGTGATTCCAAATCACATTAGGTTTTCTAGTCATGTAAGGTTATAAATAGCCTAACCTCTTAAACAATTAGGGGAAGTCAGATTTTACAATAAAATTGTAAGTTTTATTCACTTCTCTTGTCCAAGAGAGCTTTGCTTGAATACTTGAGAGTTTTCTTAAGTTATTCAATTTGAACTTATCAATCAAGTATACACCTTGGTTATGTCATTCTTTTACCTTTAAAATTGGTTCACTAAATCATTTGATTGTGGGTTGAGATTCAATTCAAGATTCGCCATCTAGGGTTTAGAAGGGTCAGGTGTTATTGCGCAATTCAACTTGATTTTTTTCGTCTAGATCCGGGACTACGTAGGATACGAGTTCATACCTTCGGGCGGTTCGTATCAGCTTGGTAATCAGAGTTAGTTGACGAATTCAATTATATCTTATTCGTGTCAAAGTAAGTTTCCTTTGTTTCAAATCTGGTCGTTGTTCGTGGTAGTAATACGCTAGAGTTTCTCGTAGGTTTCTTTGTTGATCGTGTCTTTCCGTTGCTGTCCGCTTGTGTTTTGTTGATTACATCGTGTTTTTCTGGTCTTGGTAGAGTGTTGTTGTCTTGTTTCTTGAGTCTTGAAGTTGTTTAAAGTTAAAAAAAAAAGTTGACTGTTCACAATTACTGTTCATCGTACTGTTCACGATACTGTAGCGCACTGTTCATCCGAATTTTTTTTTTTTGGTCAGTAGTTGTTCTTGTTGAATCCGTGACTAGTTTCTTGAAGTTAATTCGTGGCTACCTTTGTGTTTTGGTGTCAAACCGTGGCTGATCAATCTTATTCTTGAATGTGCTTGAAGTTCTTGAAATTTCTTGATAAGATAACTTGAATTTCTTGAATTTTTGGATACTTTCGTGAAGTTCTTGGATGGACAATTAGGGTTTCTTGGATTCTTGAACAAAAGTTTCCAAATCTTGAAATTCTTGCAAAACCCTAGTTCCTATTTCTTGAACAAAGTAATGGCTGATTCTTGTTTCTTGTTGTGACTTGAATTCTTGTCCTTGAGTGTTTAATCTAAAATTGAAAAGAAAAAAAAGAAAGAGTTTATTTTTGAAAAAAAAAAGAAGAAACAAGAAGTCGGATCACTCTTGGATTAAAACAAGAAAGAAATTTGATTTGAGAAACCAAGTTGACTTGGGATTGTAAACAAATCCTAGTCATCACATAACTAATCCAATTTAGATTTTGCTAGCTGCTTATACACAAAACTTACTCTACAAATCAGCAGCTTTTCTTCCAAAATAAATTCAAGAACCAATTGGATTCAACTTCCAAAATTCCAGCCAAGGGTGCAATTGGGTAGAGAAATTCTAGGATCCAAAATTTCTGCCATTTTGATTCTTATTTTAGTCAAAATTTGTAAACTGTCCAGCCTTAAATTTCTATGTTTTGAGTCTTTTCTAGCATATTTTCATTTTTAAAAGTACCCAAAAAGAGTCCACATCAGTCTAGGATTTAGTTAGTTGATAGTTTCCTAATTTGAGACACTAGTCAAAGTCCAAAGTTTCCAAATTCTTGAGGAATCTTGTGCGGACAGACTTGGTGTTTTCCAGCGTACTTTAGGGTCCTATTTTGAGTTATTATTCAGTCCATTTCACTCCAAATTTCCAGCATTCATCTACCACCATCTAGTGTGAAACTTGGTGAAAGTTGATTGATTCTCATTGAGAAAATTCTAATTTCTTCAAGAAAGGTAATCAAACGACTTGAGAAGTGATTGTTGAGATCAATAGAGAGAACTGATACACGAGTGTGAGTGCAAACAAGTGAGGGTGTGTTGTGAGTAAATTATTTTCTTTGCTAACCATTTTTGTAGGTCACGTAATCATGGCTAGTGGAGTTACATCTCGCTCATATAATCAAGAATGCTTGGAGAATGAGCCACTTCAAGAGGAGGGGTTCCAAGTGAACTACTTCCAAGCACTCTAGTTCCATGCAGTCTAGTTCACAACATGAGTTTCGTTCACTTCGGGAGGAGATGCAATGTTACCGTGCTTTGTGTGTATATGAATGATATAAGCGTATTTGTGATGAGTATGAGAAGGAGCAAAGAAGTTTGTGTCGAGCATCTAAGTCGAGGTCATCCTCAAGCAAACAAGATTTATCTAAGGAATGTCATGACAATCGAGCCATGAAGCCTAAGAGTTCTCGAATAGAGTCAAAGCCTCATGAACCAAAGGATGATTTTCGAAGTTGGACTAAAAACTTGGTTGATTCTATGAAGGATGAAATTAGCCAAGTGCTGAATTCATACTTTGAGCAACTTAATCATGTGTCAACCGATGGTAATAAAGGAGATGTTCCTTCTAGTCCGCCATTGATTGAAGAAGTATCTATGAATGCTAGCAATGAACTTAAGTTTGAAAACCTTGAAGTTCCATCTACACAAGTTGGTTGTCATGAGCTAGTTGAGACGGAAGAAAAGGGAGAAAGTGCACTGATTTTGAACAAAAATGTGAGGACTTATTGTTTTCCTAACGAACTTACCTTTGTTTTGTTTAGTATTTCTTCTTTTATACAAATCAAGCAAAGTCAAGTAGAGTTGATCTTGGCGTGTTCCATTCCAATATCAATTGTATACTTTGCAAGTTTCCATGGAGTTTGTCTTCTAGGAGTTAAATCCCTTTGGTATCAATTCATGGAACAATGTCAACTCAAATATGTCCACACAAATAGAGAGTTAATTCGAGCTCATCTTGAATGGAACATTCCAAATTTTGGAGCTGGTTGTGTACCAAGGGTTGGTTTAACGAATGAGTTCCTAAATGATCATTCCAACTACAATTGTTATCTTGCCCTTAGTCCACGTGAAACTCCAACTTCACCAAATCTGCTTTGGTGTCTTGCAAGTGTAATCGAGCATGAGTTCAGTTTCATGGGATACACTTCATACCATTTTGAGGATCCTTACCTCATGACCACAAGCGATTAAGTTGAGCATATATTGAAGCTAGTTCGTGAGATTCAAGGTTCAATAAGGGTTGTTTTCCAACTTAGCAAGTGGGTTTTGCATTGGATGAAATTTGTAGCCATCATAACAAGATTGATTCGAAGGCATGCAACTCTTCTTGTCATCTTTCGTGCTTCAATTTGTGGGCAAATTGTTTTCAAGAGGAGGAAAATGATGAGAGCATAAAGATCCGAATCCCCATTCAAACACATGAAGAGTTAGAAGCAAATTAATTTAGTTAAGTTATTCCCTTAGAAGTTGTGTCGTTTGATTAATAGCATTAGTTAGGGTTTTAATTTGTCAATTTAATTGCTGAAATGTTCAGCCAAAATTCGTTTTCAAGAGGCCGAAACTTAGTTGGTGTCTTAGCCAAATAAGTGATTCTAAATCACTTTAGGTTTTCAAGTAAGTGATTCCAAATCACATTAGGTTTTCAAGTCATGTTAGGCTATAAATAGCCTAACCTCTTAAACGTTTAGGGAAAGTCAGATTTTACAATAAAATTGTGAGTTTTATTCACTTCTCTTATCCAAGAGAGCTTTGCTTGAATACTTGAGAGTTTTCTTAAATTATTCAATTTGAACTTGTCAATTAAGTATACACCTTGGTTATGGCATTCTTCTACTTTTAACATTAGTTCACTAAATCATTTGATTGTGGGTTGAGATTCAATTCAAAGTTCGCAATCTAGGGTTTAGAAGGGTCAAGTGTTATTGCGCAATTCAACTTGATTTTCTTCGTTTAGATCCGAAACTACGTGGGATACGAGTTCATACCTTCGGGCGGGTTTGTATCATCTTGTACTGGATTCAACTTCCCCCAAAATCCACAATACATGCTCTTAATGTGAGGATCCGAAAATTTTCTTTTTTTCGTCATATATTACTGGTTTATTTAAATAGTTATTCACTCATTTTCTCCGAATTATTTAATTCGACTACTTAAAATCCATTTATATGGAAAAACGCCTCTCTTATGTTTTAAAGCGTTTTGTTAGAAAATTTACTTTTCGAAAACTCGTTTAGTTCGGAACAACGAGTACACGTTTTTCGATACTATATTTGAATCGAGAGTGTATTAATTTTGGAGAAGTAAGAATGATCAATAGGAGATTAAGAAAAGTTAACTTGGATTTGAGGAGTTAAAACTCGACTCATGTGAGGACTCGCAAAATTTATTATTTTAAATTCCATTTCGAGCTTATTTAAATATTTAATTGCCCATTTACTCCGAATATTATTTTCTAGTCTATTTAGACCTAATTACATGAGTTTATAGCTTCGTTATAATTTTAAAGTGACTCGTTTCAAAATTTAATTTTGGAAACTCGTTAAGTGAAAATAGCGAATACGCGATTGGAGTCAATAATCGATTCGAGAATATACTAAGTTTGGAAAATTAGAGACTTGCATGATGGACTTAAAATAGGTAATTTTATGTTTAAGTACTTAAGTGATAGTTATTAGTACTATCGTTATAAGAAATTCTTGGAAGTTTCGCTTTATCGCGCTTAATTTGGAGATACGCGTTTTCACACGCGCGATTTAATCGAGAGACTTTAGACCCTCATTTTGGGACAATTAAGAGTGGACAATATTTATATGAATATGAGTGCATTAAAGGTTTAGTGCACTAGTGAAATAAACTCGAGAGGAATCGAGCACGAAAGTGCGCGTGTACGCGCACTATCCTTAGTTGACTTTTGGAGCATTTTGGGCCACACATTATTAAACTTCTCATGGGTGCATCACACTAGATCATAACCCTTCAATTCATGATCTAAAGTGGCGTACAACACTCTCATTTTCCTCTCCAAGACAGCCGGCCACCATCCCAAAGAAGAACAACTCAAGTTCTTCAATTTTCTTCACTTAAACTTGCTCCAAATCATCACCATTTCACTTCAAATTTCAACCACACTTAGCTCAACACTTGAAGATTACATCTAGCTAAGAAAAGGAGCTGCTGTCCGTGGTTTTTCTTGAGCCAAGGAGAGCCGAAATTTCTGTCTTGAACATCAAAGCGAGTGAGTGACGATCAACCCTTCAATTCTTGTTTTATGGGAGTAGTAGTGCACATTTAAACTCATGCATGCATATGGGTAGCTTGTTTATGATGAAAAATTATTGTGTGGGCTCTATGAACTCCCACTTTGATTGGATGGACTGATTTGATGATTGATGATGAAATTAATGATGGTTTAGTGCTTAAATTAGTGGATTAATGTTGTATTGTGGGTAGAAAATCAAAGGAGGTGTTTGGAGCAAAAGTGACCGTTTTACGCCTGCCTTGTTCGACCACTTTTGTGCAAAATTTTGAGGTTCTAATGGCTTGTTTATGTTTTTTACATGTTATATTAGTTGTGTAAAAAGTTTCATTGAAAAATAACTTGATTTGGTCACCCAAATGTTGGATTTACGAAAGCTTAGAAATCTGGAAATTTATCCCGTATTCACCCAGGCAGTGTATTTGTTTCGGCTATATCTTTTTACTCCGATGTCGGAATCGAGTGCCGTTTGCGGCACTGGAAACTAGACATTCCCAGCTTTCATTTGGTATAAAATTTACATTCTGGTTCCACTCGAGTGAGTCAAACCATTCGTTTAAAAATTGCTGTCCTATTTCATTTGTCACTGGGAGGCAGATTGTGAACTGTGATTTGATGCTCACGTATGAGTTGGTTATGGACAGATTTTCAAAATGATTTCTTCCGAGAAAATATATCCTTATGAGTCTATTTTCTAACGCCACCAACCACGCTCAATTCTGATTTGAATTGAGTGATTTATGGTCAAAATTCAAATCTGACTTTGTGAACGAAAACAGTGTTTTGGACAGATTTGAAACTAACTACGGTTTGGGACTTGTTATCCAAAGCTTCTTATTGTAAATCATCTATCGAATGTACCTTGAACATTTTTGGACATTTTCTACTGGAATGAACCATGTTGGAGATGTTCCTTGACCAAATGTTTGGAAACGGCAAAACGGAGGTTCAAAGGCAGCTTAGCCTTAGAATTTCTTGTGATTTCAACGGTTTTGTTAACCCACTTTCTGTGCTTATTTTTCCATGAAATTTGGTAGAGGAACAACTCTTATATGGTAGTATTATACTGCTAATTTTGGTGTTATTCCGAGGCCGTTTCATTGCTCAACTAAACTTCCAAAGTTCGTGACTTGATTTTGGAAAACTCTTGTTTAACAAGGAAATTTGGGTAACTTTGAGCTACCATATCTTGGTGCTTGAAATTTCAACTCTCATTCGGCTTGTTTTGTTTTAAACCTGGATTACAACTCCAATAGAGTTCCAAATTTCAGAGGCTAGCTTGAATTGTATGAATTTTGCCAAATTTTCAAACTTTGTCGAAAATCAACCCAAATCTGTCTTGACTTTCTAAAACAGAAACTTTGGGCTAAATTTCGAATATTTTCCAATTAGAATCATGGAAAAGTGTCTTCTAAGAACTTTTAGTACTTTGGAAGTAGTTTCCAATGGCACCAAGTTTTCCAATTTTGGATTTGTAGAGAATGAGATATGATTTTTCAAAGTATGGGTGACAAATCTGAAATTTCCGAACTTAAAGGAAATTGAGGGTTGCGAACTCTCTATTTTCCTTCGATATTGCTAAACCGTTTTACACTTGATTTCAAAGATGAAAATCAGATTTCGCTTGTGTTTTAAAACCCCGTTTTGAGCCTCGATTTACTAGTAATTAAGGCTCATTTTCGTGAAATTTTCTTAGATTATACAAGTGTGCAATCTTCCTCGATAATTAGGGGTTTTAAGCGATAGTGTGTAATAGACAATTACTATTTGCTCAGGTGCTCAAGAAGACCTTCAAGAGGATCTCGAGGGGAACACCTAAAGGCTCGTTTACGCACTGACTCCCTTATTTCGATTGGTGAGTGTCAAGTGCATGAACTTGATGTTAAGTGGTTATCTGTTTCTTATCCGTTATGAAAATTTGAAATTTTGAGACGAGAGTGTACGTTACCGCACTCGTGCTCTTTCAAATGAAATTATATTCGAATTTTGCTATGTGAATTCATATCCGACTTGTACATGGTAATGTGGATGTGATTCGTATTTGTTTTGATTCGTATATGTGATCCGTATTTGTGATTCCTATATGGAATCGTCGATTTGAGCATTGCTCGTCGACTTATATTCGTATTCGTATTCGTATTCGGGGGACGTCCAAACTCGTTGGTTAACTTTGCGAATCGAGCCAGCATGGGCTTGGTCGATAAGCTTAGCCAACCATGAGATATTCGTAGAGCATGATCTATTGGAGAGATCTTGCTCGGCATTACTCGTGCAGTATTGCCATGATATACTCGAGTATTATCAAAAAATTTGATGAGCGGGCCCGGTAAGGAGGTGTAACGGTGACGGGATTCGAAGAAAAGTGGTGTATCTACGGATTTGATACTTATGTGGTTGACGGAGTGCCAACGTAAAATGTGATCAAGACTTCGACTCGACTACGTGGAATTTAGCTCCTGAGAGCTACAGTATCCTTGAATTGTTTCTGTTTATTTTTCCTATTCGAAATGTGAATTATTGTAACTTTATGGCTTTACTTACTATGTAATTTGTGGCTACTTGGATTATGTGTTTGCATGTGTGTTTCTTGGCCTCACTGAGTATTGGCTCATCCCATTAGTTTGTTTTCTTTAACAGGTTGGATTGGAAGATTTTGGAAAAGTCGACTAGATTATATTTTTGATTGGAATCTGGGTTGTAAATGTTTAGTCGACTTTTAATGGTTGTATTTTGTGACTTGATTTATCTTTTGTGAACATGATGTAAGATTTGAATATTTAGTTAAGGAAGCGACTTTTCTTTATTTTGACTTGTAGTATTTGGTATGTATCGTTAAGTTCGATTTGAATTGTCTTGAGTTTTGGCGAGAGTTGGGCAGGCGTCC